>NW_026250617.1:0-13698 GCF_024244095.1 Nematocida homosporus | reverse complement strand
TTTTAGAGTCTTTAAGTCGAATGTACTGATAATATGGTTGTCTGGTTGTACATTTGAAATAGTAAGAGTATCGGCAGTAAGGTTCTGGAATCGAAGTAGAAGGTAAATGAGATGTTGTATCTGAGATGATGCTTGTCCAATAGTTCCGGTTATTCTGATCGTTGAGTAGCGCATGTTTTGACAAAATATCGGATTCGAATCGTACGAGAATTCCTTAGTGAGCCTGCTGATTAGAGAGTTGCCGAGTTGGATATCAACTGTCTCTGGAAGCTTCCAGGTAGGATTGCTAAGTTCCTCACCGCAACAATCAATATAGTTCGGTCCTTTCCAGCTTAAGTCATTTAGTACGGTTGCGGGTAAACTTTGGATATTGTAAAGCGTCCATAGAGTTTTATAGAAGTCCTGTTGGCACTTCCCGTACTTGACATGAATTTCATCGGCTGAGATGCCATATTTAGCAATGATTGTTTGACTGAAGATCTGCTTATAGTTATTAAGTTGCTTGCATGGCAGCTCACTAGATAGTGTTAAGATGATCTCTTTAGCAATTATCTTCGGCTCAGAAGGTGCATCTCTGCGAGTATTGTCCGTTATTTGTCGGATAAAAAGGTGGCCGATATCTAGGCCCAAGACAGTGCAAACGTGTATTTTAGACACGCTGTGTTCGGCTAAATATCTAAGAACGCCCCAAGATGCCTCTAAGACTACCTTCGGACGGTTTGCAATCACATTCTCAAGACCAAGAAAGTTTATCTGAGTAGTAGGGGCCATCCATGGGTTAATAACGATTTTGACACGCTCAATATATATATCTTGGAGAAACCTCAAATCAACATTACCCTCTTGTGGCAGACTAAGCAGAATAAGAGTAAAGTCATCAGCTAGTCTTACTTTACTAAGAAGGTGAAGATAGCATAACGACTTTTCATTGAGCGTTATGACGGCAATTTGTCTCGCAAGAATAATACTACCATAAACCAAATCCATAGGGTTATCTCTTAGACTTAGGAATACTAGATGGCACTTGAACTTATAATCCGTTTTGGCTACTGTATCCCGTGCCTCTTGACGGGCCGCAACAAAGCCTAACGCATTATTCTTCATTGCTTCTTCCCAACCATCTTCAAAGCAAAGCTCTATCGCCGCACAATCAAGTAGGTTAATCGCTCGGTATAGAATTTGCAAGTTCACTAGATGACAGCCCAAACCACCGGCTCGATGGGAAACATAAATGTTTGTGTTAGCATTAGTGGTAGACCTAATAACCACGATCTGGCTTAGTCTATTTAAGCACATCTTGGCCTCCTCTCCATCCGAGTAGGTAGGCAATCCAATTGCAACTGGTGAATCCTTAAACAATACTGCATACTGGCAAGTCTGTGTTATCAAATTTGAATCAAAGATGGACTTATTGAGTGGTGCACTAGATTGAGGCAGCCTATACACAGATGTACACGCGTGGCTAAGATGAACTTCAGCTGATGCCAATATTTGCATTACACCGCATGCCTCGCGCGACTTGAATGGAATCTTCTCAGCCAATACACCACCCACGCTCAAAGTACTATCATCAACTTCAGTGCTCGCACTAGCATTACTTGATCCGCTAACACCACGCAACAACACAAGCAAGCTGCAAATACCAATTATACAGTACTTCGCAACTCTAAAGCATTCAGTGCTAATTGTATCTGTCTTCTTATTAAGAGTATACTTGGCGATACATTTGGAAGACAAAATACCTCGGTGATTACGGGAATAGTTCTGTGCATGTCCCGATTGGGTCTGCCTATAGGTTTTGGATACGTTATTCATGTGCCGAGATAAGGATATAAACTATGCAAATAAAAGCAAAGATATTAAGGCCAAGATAAAGTTATCAAACCCAATCTATCTAAATATCATATTTTTCTATTCATAACTCCTATCAAGTTACTATGACCTATTACATGCCTAACCTAACAAGTAAATCCGAATTTAGATGCGAAATCTCGTTATTTATTGCAGCACCAAGTTTATTAGAATTGGCTACACCGGGACTAGCTATAAGTAGACTGAATCTTGCGATAGCTAGGAGGACTCATCCAATACTTCCAAACCCACTGGATAATCCCGGGAAGAATAGCCACAATATTGATCAGTAGTACTTGCAACCAAAACTGCACCCATTGTGAAGGCACTTGAATCTCATCAGATAACAACTTAAAACTCAGCAAGTACATCAGCACTGACACAGTCTGACTAAATATCATAGTCATATGCACCTTGCTAACACACAAAAAGACCATCAGCAACTCGTTCAGAACAAGACACGAAAAGGTAATACTCACCAACTGCACAAGCATGCTTTCAAAGAAGAGCAGGGCCAAAACCATAATGGTCACTCCCTGGTAGTATCCCATCAACATCCACGTACTAAACGTATTGTTATTCAGCATACTTCCACTTGATATCTCAGCATATAACTCCGGGAACTTATGGGCCACCTTTTTCGTGGTATCTTTAGATAAGACAATGCTAAACACCGGCAAAAACGTATAAAAAGTCACATACCCAATTGATATCTTACCCTGGTAGATAGAGATAGGACAAAAACTAAACAAAGACGAAAAGATCCCTTGAGCCACTCCCAGGGTTACTCCCCGGTGTATAATAAACTGCGCTAATTTCGCCGTGTTCTTATAGGCATTCCGACCGTGCCATAAGATCAGATCAACAATATCCTGAAACTCATTTACACTAAAATCGGCGGCTAAAGAGGCTTGTCTCCCCTCTTTACCAACAATACCTACACCAACATGGGCCTGCTGAATCATACTCACATCATTCCCGCCATCACCAATACAACAAACCCGCTTCCCACTGATCTTAGCAATCGCTGCTGTTATTTCGGCCTTCTGGGTCGGCGAGCACCGACAACAAGCCACCGCTACTAACTTACACGCCGCAGATATAAACTGCTCCGGATAAACGTCCATCAGTACGCGCAAACTCACTCCGTCAATTACTAAACAGTCCCGACCCCTTTGAATCCGACCAAGAGCCGTATCTGCTTCACTTCGTGTTTTAACTCCAGTTACCGTCAGGACTTGGTGGTACCGCGTGAACAGTCGTGATGATAAAGCTACGCACCGCGCAGTTTCAACTTTGTCCCCAGTTAGCATCCATACTTTAATCCCGGCATTCCGCAGAGTTTCCAATGAAATTCGCACACCCGTGGCTAGTTTATCCTCAACTCCCGTTACGCCGAGTGCCTCAAGTCCTTCCTCACTCAACTGTCCCCCGGCTGCTATCTCAGCGGCTTCTTCTGCCGTTACAGTTCGGCGGCCGAAGACCATTGTGCGCAACCCTTCCCGGGCCATAGCTTCTGCCTCCTCCTCAACCCAGTCGCGTTCCTGTAGTAAGCCGGCCATGGCTGAATCGGCCCCTTTCATATAAAGAGTGTGCACGTCCTCCGTTGAAACAACTACACCCATTCGTTTACTCTCACTCGTAAACCTAATGTTATACAAGACAGTATACCGAACAATCTCACCATGACCGTGCTGGACCTCTACCCAGTTAGGACCACGAGCCCAAAGCACAACTCCGGCTCGTTCTGCCCAACGTACCATGGCCATTTCATCAGGACTAGAGGAAATGTATCCACGTACTTCATTCTCCTCACAGGGCATCACATTGTTACAGAGACACATAGCTAGAAGTAGAGCATGAGCAGCATGATCAGCTGCCGTTCTTGGGGCAGCAGCTGCTTCATGTACTTCCGCGGCCGACTCGGGAGTATAACACAGAGATCCCGTGTGCATTTTACGAATCTCCATTTCGTTCTTAGTTAAAGTACCTGTCTTATCCGTTAAGAGATAAGCAACCCGACCAAGTTCTTCCGGAATACTACTGTTACGTACGACAATATTTGTATCGGGATCTTTCTCTATTCCCCGGGCATAAACCAGTCGCGCCCAATCTATGTTCACTCGTAAACTGATCGGAATCACAGTAGAGAAGATAATCAAAAAACGAACCAAAGTAATGTACCACAAAGCAGAAGTCCCTCGTAACAATGTAAAGATACCAGCAATACCAAAAGCCGCACTACACAGTATTTTAGTATAGAAATTCAACTCAGCATCAACTAGTCCAAACTTATTCCTAGGCTGAGTTGTATTCATTACTGCCCTTGTATCTTTACCAGTATACACTACAATACACAAACCTGTCCCTCCAGCAATCACCATATTCATCCAAAGCATATTCTCCTCATGCGCTCGATGACTGCGTCCATCTATATGCAGTTTGCCACTAAAGGTGTATATTTCCCGACTAGGCGCCTCAGCTACTATCTCCATGTACTGTTGCGCGACTTCATCAAACGACCGAACTGATTGCATAGCGGCATGGGCTAGTTTTATCTTCCAATCAGTTTCACCATCCAGTTGATCAGTACGTACAAACAAAGATCCAGCTGAATCTAAGGTTTTGAGAAGCATAGCATCGGCCGGTACGCGCTCGTCCTTACTGACTACCACCAGATCTCCTACTGCTAGTTCTGAAGCAGGAACTCGTACAGGTCCTCCTGCCGTATACCTAGTGCACATTGTATCATTAGCCTCCTTATCTCGACGGTATCTTTTGAAATCATCATATCCCTCTTTGATATACACTAGAATCTGAACTAACAACCAAGGGAATAAAGATGTAAAAGGATGTGAAACTCTAACTAACTCAAAATGTTGTGAAATCATGACAAACAGGAAGAAAACATTCAAAAAGTGTTTCATCTGGTGAATAAAGACTAAAGGCAAGAATGTTAGAATTGAGTATTTCTGATTGCAGATAAGATTCTGAGGATATTTAACTGTTTTGCTTTTCAGATTATTGTGCATCCGATCGGCTGCTGCATTAACAAAGAAATGTCTTTCTTCAGCCGGCGGCGTATCTCGTTTCTTTTCTACGCCACCTGCTCTCTGACGTGTACCTCCTAAAATAAACATGTAATTGCTTTGCCACGCCAATAAATAGTAATAAAGTAACTAGGAATCAAAACAATCCCATACTAATCTTCTATTTAGTCTAGAGTTTACTTGGGAGTATTTTCTGGTCAGTTGGACTAAATGTGATTTATAGTGTGATCAGGAGTGAGTAGGGAGTTATGATAAGTACTTACAAAATCAAAATTATTCTGCCAATGCAATCTAATCCCTTCATTTATACTTTAAGACAATAAAGAACTACCAGCCAATAACTTTCTAAACACGTAAAGAAATACGAACTCAAGATTACTCCTATGCCAAACAAAGAACCCAACTGGGAACAAACTTACCCCATCCCGCCCGCACCCTTAGAAAGCTTCTCCGCCGATGGACAACGCGCTGAAATCCTCGTCCATTTAGAAGCCGAATTCAAACGCGGCCTAGCTGAACTACGTGATGCCCGCTTAGCACCTAAAGCCCGCATAGATAAACTCCAAGCCGAAATGCACCTCCAACGCCGCGGCCAAGTCCGCTGGGAAACCATCCGTAACAAAGATATTGGCACCCGAGCTATCTTACAAGATAGACCTACTCCCACCCACTACGAACAACGAGGCCCCGCCTACAAGATCAACTTAAAAGAAGAACTTATCTATATCAACGTACAAAACAACCATTTATTAGGTGTAACCGCCAAGAATACCTTGAAACTTTTCACTATCTCGGCTACATATACTCTAGATAAGATTTGGGAAGCACCAGGCGCTCTTTTTGTCTTCCTACTAAGAACCGGCGAACTATCCTTCTCAGTACTTGATGTTCTAAGTCGAGTCCTTATCCTTCTCTGCACTAAGAAAGTCCCTAATACTGCTGAAGTCTTCCAGGAATTTGTACTCTTCACTCGAGCTACCACCTCTACTAAAGCTTTCTTCCTAGGCGGGTACCTCTGTCTAGCCGGTCATTTCCATGATCTGCGTATCTTTGATGAATCTCTACGAGAAATCCCACTCGGTCCCCAACGTAAACCCATCTTAGCTTCCATCCAAAAACAAGTCCAAACCAATGAATGCCGCATCAACTCAACCACGCAAAAAGAACGTACTCTCAATCTAGGTGAAATCACTCTTAAAATCCGCTCAGCCACCATTCAAGTCATTTATGCTAAAAAGAGTGTCTATGAAGAGATCCATCTGGGTAAAAACGAACAAATTGTCTTTGCCGATGGAGTACTCTTCCTTAAGAACCCCAAGCACATTCACGTTCTAGTCTTTAAATAGAGGACTTTTCAGAGGAGGTTTCCGTCCCGATCTAGACCGAACGGTAAACAAAGCTGGCAAACTCATCTGTTGTGATGAACCCAGAATCAAAGCTAGTAAGTCCTCATCCGAATGCACTTGCACAACCGGCTTTTTAGCTGAAGAAGTAGTTCCACCACAAAACTCAATGATTTCCCGGGCATAAAAAGAGATATCATTTGATAGTTCCAAGTACGTATTGGCAAAAAATCCCTGGGTTGGTTTAAAGAGATAAGATATTTCTACTGCATTTCTAGGTTCAATCTCACCTTGCACTAAATTAAGCAGAGTAATTGTTTTGATACTTAAACTACCAGTATAATTAAACAAGTCCAAGTACCAGTCAAAAGAAACAACCGGAATACCCAGTAAAATACCTAGAACATAAGCACAGTCTAAAGGACATCTAGTCCCAGCACTCGTACTAATTAGAATATGTGAGGCTTCTCGCAATCTCTCACCACAAAATATAACTGGCATTTCTAAACGTCTGGCTAGCAGTTCACGCGTATGTTGGATAAAGACTAAACTACTTTGGGGTAAACCATGAACAGCAATTCTTAAGGAAGGTTCTGGCTCCCAATAAGATCTATCTAGACTAAACAGTTCAGAATGGACTTGTTCTATCAAAGAAGAAGCATTAGCACTTTGCAGGATACTTAAGTCTATCTTACTGGCTAGTTGTACTTCTGAATTATCAATCTCAGTACTAAAGACTCCATACAGTTCAGACTTTATCTCTAAGTATTTATCCATGCCCTCATTAAATATGCTCTCATCGAGATCTATCTCCATAAAAGACAAGATTGGTTCGATTTATATTATATCTAGATGTTAATTTTTGGATCAGATGATTTTCAGATTAAAATGTGTCGGTCCTATTGAGACAGTAAAATCATCTACAGCCTCACCCAGGACAGGATTAATGTGCTTCTCTGGAACGAGACCGTTAAATAATCAACGGCCAATTACTAGAGAAGACTATTAGTTTTACCAGGGGTAGCAAATTTCTTTCATTATATGGCAATATTCGGGTCAAAGTTACGAGTTTTACTGCTTATCTCTTGATTTTGATAGTGTTTTGATAGTATTTTGAGTCAGTTTAAGTTTTGAATAAAGATGATATTGAGTTGGTATTGGGTTGGGTTGGGTTTGGGTTAAGTTAGATTGGGTTTAGATTGAGTTGGATTGGGTTAGTAGTGTATTGAGTTGAGTTGGATTTAGATTGGATTTGGCTAAGTTGGTTTAAAAAAGAAGCAAAGTCTACCAAACCAGAATAGAGTTAGGATTGAATTGAAATTTACAAATAGATATTATTAAGTTAAGTAAAGTAAAGTTAGGATTGAGTTGAGTTGAGTAAAGTGAATATTAAGTTAAGATTGAGTTGAGTTGAGTTAAGTGAATACTAAGTTGAGATAAGTTAAATTGAGATACTATTAAGTTGTGCTTATTACAATAACAGCATATACTTTAAATTACACAAGATACAACCAATTAGGCTATTATAAACAACAGAGTCATATCAACTAAACTAAACTAAACCAATTACATAGTAAACTTCTTTATTACTAACTCAACTCAACTCAACTCAACCTAACCCAACTCAATACTAAACTCAATACTAAACTCACCAGCAAGAGAAAGCTTTCTTAAGTGATCTAGTTGAGAAGGTAAACCTCTTCTTCTTCTTAGGCTGACTTGGCTGCTTCTTACTCAAGATAATTCGGGCCATATCAGTAAAGATCTCTTCAATGTTTTCTCCACTTTGCGCACTAGTAGCATACCAGGGAATTCCTAACTCCCCAGATAAAGACTTAATGTTCTGGACTGTTCTTAAAGAGTCCATTGCCCCACTATCAATCAAGTCTTTCTTATTAGCCAATAAGAAAATAGGCACATTCTCATCCACCTTACTACGAATAGCTGCCATCCACTTCTCAGTACTTCTAAATGAGTTCTCAGAAGAGATATCAAAGGTCAAAAATATTCCATCTGAACCCCGATAGTAACTCTTAGTAATCGAAAAGAACCTTTCCTGTCCAGCTGTATCCCAAATCTGCAACTCAACTTCTACTCCATCTACTTTAATCCTTTTAGAACGGAAATCAATCCCAATTGTACTTGTAAATCCTTTCTTAAAGACGTTCTCAATGAATCGTTGTAAGATCGAAGTTTTACCCACCCCACTCTCACCAATAATAAGTAACTTAAGTTGTGCCACGTCATTATCCTCCATTAAATTTTATTCACTATTCCAAATGTAAATAGCTGCTAGTCATTCTACTGAATCTAAATCGTCTTTTCCCAGTCATTATTGTCCTTAATACCTTCCCATCTTTCATACTAATACTTAATAAGCTGCCACCAGAAATTGCATAGAGAATTGTCCCACAAGGAGCAAAGAAAAGAGTACTAATCGGATCTTTAGATATCTGACTTTCAATAAATTCACTTGGTTCTCCATCTAATCTTGTTTGGTAGATCTTACCCGTATGAGTACCTACTACTATTCTTCTTTGTAAAAGGTCCATAGTAGCTACTAAAAGGTCTTCAGGATAAGTTAGTTCTAAAAGGACTTCTAATGTCCAAATCCGGCCTAGCCATAAAGACTTGCCTAAAATAGTAATAAAAGTCATATCTTTCATGACGTCACCAAAAATACTTGTTAAACCATTCATATGTTTCTTCTGGTAAATATAAACCAGCCGTTTTAAATCATAAAGATGTAAACTACCTTTCTGATACTTAATTAACAAATAACAACCACATAAAGATAAGTACAACCAACTAATTTCACCAAGTCCACTCTCTATCTCACCAATTTTATCACCACTTCTATTATACCTTCTAATCCAGCCACCACCAGCAATAAACACTTCCTCTCGACCAAAAACAACTGCCGTACTAACTCCCACCCGTACACACTCATTAGGTACTCCATTAGGTACTTCAATGGGTACTTCAATGGGTACTTCATTACTTACTCCAGTACTACTATTACTACCTACTTCATTATTACTATTACCACTACTAATACTACTACTTACTTCATTGCTATTACCACTACTAATACTATTATTACTTACTCCAGTACTACTACTTACTCCACTACCACTACTACTACCACTACTTACTCCACTCAAACCCATACCATTACTTACTCCACTCAAACTCAAACCCATTTTATCTCGACGAGCAGATAGGTCTAGAAAAGCAAAGATATTAGTATACTGTTCATTTACTACTAAATCATACGTTCCTAAGTATGTTGCACTACCAGCCACTCCAAACCAACTCACTCGTCCTGAACTACTTATCACTCCATAGTAACTATTCTGCTCTAATTTAAACCTAAATATCTCTCCAACCTCTTCTTCATCACCCTTAAGCCATCCATTAATCTGTGTCAAGTAAGGATTCCTTTTTAAACTCTCTTCTCCCCCTCCAAATCCTAAAGAGATAACGGCTGTACTAATACTACGATACTCCATGAAAAAATAATTTGATGCCCCATAAGACTACTCGTATAGATGGCCGCTTTCCTTGCCATTCCAGAAAGATTGAAGTCCTTTCCTTCCCTAATTCCCTCCTTATTCGCAAGTTCTGGGACCTTTCCACAGAAAAGCTTTATTCTTCCACTATCATTTGCTATACACAAATAGAAATCAAACAACCATCAGCCGATAATCCAACTCAAGGTCTTCTTTCTATCTTTACTTCTCAACCCCATTTACAAACCCAACTAGAAAGACTTTGTCGTGATAACAAATTCCTCAATCTCAACCAACTAACTATTCTTCCTAAAGTAGCCGTCTGGTCCATTAAAATAGACCTTTTCATTGCTCAAGATCAAGGTGGTCTTCTAGATCTAGCCATTACAGCTATTCAAACTTCTCTATCTAATCTTCAATTCCCCAGCCGCCAACTTCATCTTCCCCACCTCCCACCCCATCTCCAGCACATTTCCACTCGTCCTCTCACCCTCACCCCCAACTACCAACTCTTCCCCCAAACTCTTCTCTTCCTTCCCATTTCAAACTTACTCACATCTTCTCATGTTAGCTTGTCTTCTAATCTGAATACCACTACTACCACTACTAATCTGAATACTAATACCACTACTACTACTACTAACTTATCTTCTAATACCAACACCAATCTTAATACTACCAACACAAACTCAACTCAACATAACTCAATTCAACATAACTCAACTCAACATAACTCAACCCACCAGAACACTCTCTTTATTGACCCACTTAAATCTGAACTAGATAGATCCGATGGTCTTTTAGAACTCATACTTACTTCAGAGAAGAATATAGCCCACTTACTCTTCATTGGTTCAGTTCCTAAACTTACTCTTTTCCATACACTTCTTAAATCAATAGATAACCAGCAATCGCCAAGGTGAAACTATATTTTCTTTATTTTTTACCCCTGTATGGCAGACACTCTTAATAAAGGTGTACGAATGATTATCAAGAATGTTCCTAAGGATGCTACTATGCTTGAAGTAGTAGAAGCCTTAAGAGAAACAGGTGAAATGTAAGTTATGTGATTATGTAATTTGGTTCGTGTTTCTGAGCATGATGACCTATCTAAGTATGATATCTAACTTAATAATTGCTGTAAAGATTCATAAGCATACTCGTGGTGACTCAGAGAGTTGTTATGTAGTAGTTGAGTACTCTTCTTCTGATGATGCTCAGGAAGCTATTGCTAAGGAGATAGAATTTGCTGGTATTCATTTGGATAAGGACTTTGCTAAGTCTGGTAAAGACAAAGCAGCTAAGAAGCCTCCAGTGAATTACAAGACGAAGATCTACTTAGGGAATTTAACTGATGAATTTACAGATGAAGATTTACATCAGGCTTTGGATGGTAAAGTTATGCCTAAGACGAAGTTTGTTTCGGCTAAGGGCTTAGCAGTAGGACAGAAGAAGTATGCTTTCTTGGAGTTTGAGACTGAGGCTGAACGGAATATTGCTTTAGGGACACTGGAGACGATTAAGCAAGATGGGTCTTTAGGGGATGAGGTGATTATTTCTCCGGCCTATCCTTATGCTCAGGGGCGCAAGGTAACGAAAAGGCGGATGTTGCCAAGCAAATAAATGCGTTAGTTTTTGGCCCGATAAATTGAGTTTGTATTTGAGTTGTGTTATGTTTAGATTAGATTGTGTATTGGGTTGTTTTTGGTTAGATTAGATTGTGTTGTGTATTGGGTTGTTTTTGGTTAGATTAGATTAGATTGTGTATTGGGTTGTTTTTGGTTAGATTAGATTAAATTGTGTTTTTGGTTGTTTATTGGGTTGTTTAGATTAGATTAGATTGTGTATTGAGTTGTTTTTGGTGAGTAAGTAGTAAGTACTAAGTAAGTAGATAGTATTAAGTAGATAGTATTAAGTAAATAGTAAATGTAATAAACAAGTATTAAGTAGATAGCAGTAAGTAAACAGTAAGTACTAAGTAGTAACTAGATAGTGCTGAGTAAATATTAGCAAGTAACTAGATAGTATTATAGTATTAAGCAAATAGTAACTAACTAACTAAGTAGTAACTAGTAACTAACTAACTAAGTAGTAACTAGTAACTAACTAAGTAAGTAGTAACTAACTAAGTAGTGGGTGGTTTATTGGGGTGGGGGATAGATGATGTAGTGGCGGCGGGTGTGGATATGGATGGCTTCGGCATTGAGCTCGGTGGTGAGAGTGTTGAGGCTGTGGTGGGGGACACATAAATAGACTTGGCTGTCGGGTGTGGAGGGGTCGGCGAGCCATTCTGGCCTTGGGGGTGGAGTAGTGGGGGTGGGTCTAGTAAAGATGAAGTGGCTGAGACGGATTATGATGAGTTGGTATGGGTATTGGCAGGTGTATGGGTATTGGCAGATGGGACAGTTGAATTGCTGCTGGGCTTGGCAGTGGAATAGACAGTGGTTGCAAATTGGGTGGACACAATTAAAGTAGCAAAGGGCGTTGAAGTGAATGCTTGGATTGAAATGGAGGTGGGGGTTGTTGGTCGCGGGTTCTTCGGTTGAAGTGGCCATGTATGGGACCCGGGAGCAGTAGATACATTGGGTTAGTATTGGAGTGGTTGTGCTTTTGAGATGGTGGGCGGAGAGGAATTGGAAGAAGGAATTGAGTGTGATGTGCTGATGAATGGGGTCGTTAGGTTGGTTGGGATGAGTGTTAGGTTGCTTGGGGTGGGTGCTAAGGTGGGCTAGAGTAGTGGATGATGCTACGATGAAGTCGTGCTCGTGTTTGGTTGTGCTGGTAAGGATACAGTTGCGGAGGGATCGGATTATTAAGTTGATGGGTGGTTGGTTTGGTTTGGTGGGTATTATTTGAATTTGGTGGAGAGTATATTTGGTTTCGGTCCAATAGGCGTGAGTCGTGATTTCTTTTTGTTCGTTGTTGGATATATTGACTTCAACTATCTTCATGGTTAGGAGATTCTTAAATCGACAGAGGGCCCATTGAATAATGATTATTAGGTCGGCTTTGGTTAGGTTTTGGTTCTTGCAGAAGTCTAAGGATAGTTTCCTAAGGAATTTCTGTTGGGGTTGGCGGGGCTGGTTTGGGTTTGATTGAAGCTGGCTAGGCTGCTGGTAAAGAGCTAGGTCTGATTTTAAGAGATCAACAGTCACACCATGCACATCTAGAATTTCATTCTCTACCATAATAGTCTGGTTAAGCCGAGTTATAGTACTGTTAGCTTCAGACTTGTCTAGGTCAATAACGTTATGAATGCCATGGCTGGTAAGTTCAGTTAAAACACTACTATACGAACTATTTTCAGCTTTGCTTACTAGTAGACATAGTTTGTGTAAGCCTAGATCTTGTTTCAAGCTACCAGCCTCATCATTCGTATTCTTATTCTTATCTTCATCACCCTTATCTTTATCATCTTCATCACCCTTATCTTTATCATCTTCATCATTCTTATCTTTATTCTTATCATCCTTATCATCTTCATTCTCATCTTCATCACTCTTATTCTTATCTTTGAATTCCTTAATATACTTGAAGAGAGAGAAGCCTTCGTTTGTGTCTGGTTTCCTATAATATCGGACTTCGTTCAGCTCGGCAAAGTCATTGAGCACAAGTCTTGATATTGGCCGGCCTATGGGTAGGGAGAGAATCTGGGCAATGGCTAGATTCTGGAAATACTGATTGAGAATGTGTATTTCTATTTGGTCGGCAAAGATATACCGGCTGAATATCCGGTAGATGATTGTTTCGTCTACATTGTCTAGTATCAGAGTCTTGACATTGAGATGGAATAGGGGGTTTTCTGTGGAACTGTCTTTTAGAGTCTTTAAGTCGAATGTACTGATAATATGGTTGTCTGGTTGTACATTTGAAATAGTAAGAGTATCGGCAGTAAGGTTCTGGAATCGAAGTAGAAGGTAAATGAGATGTTGTATCTGAGAT
>NW_026250652.1:0-33712 GCF_024244095.1 Nematocida homosporus | reverse complement strand
TGTTGTGCATGAGAATTCCCAACACTATTTAATTAGCGGACGAGGAGCGAGGAATAGTAAAGCGTTAAGAGATTAACCTTTATTGTTCGACATCATCTAAGTTACGTGATGTTTCAATCCCAATCCTGGGAGATCTGAGATAAGCAATTAATTAGTCGTGAATCTACAACTATTAGATCAGCATTAGAACTATAAGGAGTAGCAAGTTTTGCTATCAAGGAAATTCAGATTAAGATAAGGAATTCGGATGGAGATAAGAAGAGAGCGATACCGAGATTCTAGAGGTCTTCCACAAGATTCATCTAGATCTCAACGAGACCGAGATCAACGTAGCGATATCGAGATTCTAGGGATCTTCCGCAGAGATACATCTAGATTTCGTCTAACTCGAGACTCTAGGGATCTTCCGCAGAGATACATCTAGGTCTCAACGATATAGAGATTAGTTATTGCGATACGGAGGTTCTAGAGGTCCCTCCATGGGAAGCATCTAAGCCTCACCTAGACAAACGAGCGTTAGATATCTGACGGAAAGAGGCGAGTCTCTAACTGAAGGATCTAAAGGGAAGCGTCCGAGACGTTACACCTTCTTGATCGCCAACCGTGGCACCCAAGAAGCTCATACATGAATAAAGAACAGAGAGTCCGGCACCTTTCTTTGTCTTTGGATGAGTACTGCTGGTCTAAGAGGGACCTTTCCCCCCCATGGGCATGACAGTTGGTATTAGGTTGGTAGAGAATTCAAATCATATCAAATAGTAACTCAATAGTAACTGGTATTATTAAAATTTGAGTATGACGTCATATTGTTGTCTACATTCAATACTAACCCGACTATACTGTATCGAGGTATGTCACTGATGGAATTTGTATTAGTCATAGGGTTAGTATTGGGTTAGTATAATTATGTTATCTTATGTTATCTTATGTTATCACGACTTATTATCTCATCATACCACAACATAACACAACACAACTTATTACAACCAAACCAAACCAAACCACAACTCAACTTATTATCTTATCATACCACAACCCAACACAACCCAACATAACTTAACACAACACAACATAACTTATCACAACCTAACATAACTTAACACAACACAACCTAACACAACCTAACTCTTTATTTTAATAGCCCTAGTAAAGATGATCAGATCTCGTTATTTGGGTTTAACTTGTTTGTTTATATGGTTGGCGGGTTATGGAGCTACTTGTGGTGATGATATAAACCGAATCATAACGTTTATTGATAGGTATTTTACTTTGATGCGTATGGATATTACCCAGGCAAGTGAGGTTGTTTTGAGCCCGGGTCGATTGGAGGCTGTGATAGATAAAACGAATTTGCCTACTGGTGGCGTTGAGTATTGTGTTGTGTTGGCTGATTATAGCATTGTTGTTTCCAACTATTCCAAAATTCATCGAAACCTTTGGAGGGACTTGAAAGGATTGGTTGTGGGTGAGAACAGATTGCGTATTGTTTGCCAGAAACTATCCATTCAAGATAATGCTGAGATTATGCCCGAATCAGAGGCTTCTGTTTGGGTGCTGAAACCCTTGCTGGCTCGTTTTGATTGTGTTAGCCTGGGCTTTTTGCTGCCTTGGAGTTATACTCAGCTGGAAATGGCCGGGCCGGAATGCTTGACGAATGCTGGTTACGTGCACCCGTTCCCAATAAGTGTGACTATAGATGAGGTTTCTAAGACAGCTATTTGTTATATACTTAAGAACTGTCTATCTGGACCAATCAGGTCTTTGATTATCACTGGCGTTTCGGACACAGATGTAGATTATCTCGATATCCCTAACTGGCACGAAAAGTACACCATTGGATTGTTTGGTTGCTTGTGGTTGAACCGGATCGTATTTCCTAAGAATAATACCCCAGATAAGGTCTGTATTTCATTAGGCTTGTTTGTTGATTCTGCTAGTTTTCAGATTGAGGGACTAGTTGGGTTTTTGAGCTCCCATCCAAATATTGCTTTGTCCTTGTCATGGGAAGCTTTCGTGGTTATGGCTTCTAGTCAGGCCGAAGTAGAGTTGCCTTTGCGTATTACCAGACTTAGAGTTTTTGGTGACTCCTTATTTAAGCCGTGTGTTGTTTCTACTGAGACTAGGCCGGTGTGGCTGGAGGCTTTGTATAGTGAACTTATATTTACAGATGTTATACTCTGTGGCCGACAAGAGTACTTGCTAGAGATAGCACGGGCGAAGTGCCTTACACCTTATGGAGTTAAAGTGGGTGATATAAGCTTAGTGGCGGCTAATGCACCGACTGATTTTGTGGATGCTACCATAAGAAGGTTAGTACGGCTGGGGATGGATGCCAAAGCAGCTAGTTGCTGGAAGAATGTTGATTGCCGAGTAGAAGGACAGCGTGTGCCGGGGTTAACTATACCGCCCTTTGAAATTGATGTGAGTGCCGATCGTCTGGCGAGACATATTCAAAGGTACAGAAAAGGGACCGGCCGCTTCTTTTGCCAGCACCTAACCTATCAGCAGATAACTCTTACAGGAAAAGCGAGCCCGGCCATGAATGAGGAAGCTAATCTGAAAGAACTTTTGACTTTATTTGGAGACATTAGAGCCACTCGACTAGTAATTAAGAACATTCGCCTAAACCAGGCAGGGAAGTGCTTCTTGAATAATCCACGATTGCATCGACCAAGTAGCCAAGCCAGCGATCAAACAGCTCTGAAATACTTAGGAGAAAATCAGATAGGAAAAGATCGAACGACTATTACTGAGTTGGTTTTTGATAATGTTGAGTTGTCAGTGGCCGCGTTCGTTATTGAGCGGTATCTTTTTCTAAACCCAGTCTCTATCTACATCCAAGCGCCTATTATCTCGGAAAAGGGAATAGTCAAATTAGTTGCGCATTTAGCCAAAGATAACGTAGCCCAAATACTTATTGAGGTTAGTCAGACGGAGTTACCAATACTCGTGGGAAATGTAGGCGCAGTTAGTTCTAGTTTGGATAAGCTCTATTTGGATGTGGTGGACTTGGACCACTACAGTTGTTTAGCCAAATTAAAGGAAATCAATGCGCCAGTAGAACTTCAAGACCATTTGGCCATGGGACTAGCCCAATACTTTCAAATGCTAGATAAAATTAGTCTGGAATGTCACTACCAGAAATATCAAAGTATTATGATATGCTTCTCCTCAATGGCAGAGTTAGAGACTGATTTGCAGAACTGTTTGAAACAGCAGGATCAATCGGTTCTAATGGTTTCAGTTAAATGTGTATGGCTGAAAATTGATAGCGTCTGTTTTTCGGCTGCGCAGCTACAAAGTATCTTGCAATGGGTGAGTGGCCGATTTACCGGTGTAGAGTCTATTTATCTCAAATTCCCCTCATTGCACCAGAAGGTCCATGCACACTTGAGCCAAAATGGAATTATAGCGTACAACCTCCCCGATCTAACTAAGCTTCAAATTAAAGCAACAACAATTTTGGCCCAATCTTCAGCGAACATAGAAGCTAGCAATAATCTAGCCAATCCAATATATGTTGATGTTGTGCAAGCGAGTGAGTTGGGGGTTAGTGAGCACACTTTTGCCGATAGTATTGTTCTACTCTCCTTGGAAACCGCCAAGAAGTTAAGGAAATGCTCGCTGGACAGTCGAGCCTTAGCTCAAACAAAGCACAAACGGTTCTACGAGCACATATCGCTCTATTTAGGCTCTACTAATTGGGATGATCTTAAATGTGGCGTGTGTTTATTGGGATTTGCTGCGGAAGAAACGAAGCCGGCCTTGGATGTTTGTGTCCTGTTGTGCAGCCATATAATATGTCTTGGCTGTGCTGCAAGACTGGTTCAATCCTATACACTTCAGGACTTAGATGAATACCAAGGCCAGTTACCGGATGTATTTAAGGGTATTGTATGTCCTATTTGCCGCAACATAACCGGCTTCCTTACCAAGCTGGTGGGCATTTCACTATCTTCAGGCAGAGGCCAGGAGGAATTTGAAAGTCGCACAATTCCTAGCGTTTTCTTACACGCACTGGCTGATGCCCGAATTTGTCACATGCTTTTGGCAAGGCACGCCGACAGTTAGCATTCACTTGCTTGGCTCCAATTAATAAAGTGAACTCCATACTAACCCAATACTAACAACTTAGCCCATCTAAATCCAGACTAACATAACCTAACTTAATATCATATATTCTCTTTATTTAGAGTTGTTGTATGACATAAATGTCACAAACTGGTTCATACCAAGGTGACATAAATTTGGATCAAAATACTTATTTATCTTGGGTGGTAAATCAGATCTTATTTATCCTTTCTAGGATTTGGAAGGTATAAATAAGAGTGCATTTAACAAATACATTGTAGTTACATGACCCGGCCAAAACAAGTGGAGTGTCTAATCTATGCACATGCAATTCAGCTACTTTTTTGAGTCTTGCCTAGCGGCTTTATTATATCAAGATCAAGTAAGTTGTAGTATTTCATCAAAACAAAGGAAACTCCAATCAGTATAACAAGACCCAAGGAAAGAACATATATCCTGGTGTATTTGATCTCGGTTTGCTGTGGAGTTGGTGCAGCAGTCTGATCGTCTTGTATAAGAACAGAGTAAACGTCGATTATAATGCCAAAGATAAACAGACTGGCTGAGAAAATAAGGACTTGTGATCTCAGTAAAATCCCGGCTTCAGGCAAACGACCACAGAGAACAAGAATCGGTGGAGCCAGGGCAAGCAATGCTGCCAAAACGTACAGGAGATTAAAGACGCGTTGAAAGACAGGCGTCAGGCGGGAATGGGTGATGAGCTTAGTCAGAAAAGAGATAAAAACGACCAGTATAGTACCACTCATTAAAACTCGAGAGACCATCTGGCTTTTCTCGTAGCTAGGCATGTTCTTATTGATTAGTAGATGGTTTGCAGCCAGTAACAGACAAATGGTGCATATCAATCCCGCGCTTATGGCAACAATAGTATATATCTTGTTTGGTGTCTTTCCCTCGGTAGGAGCAGCGTTTCTGGCTAGAACAGTGGCGAGCAGACCAATAGAAATGATCACTAGTGGAGTAGCTGAGAATAGAATTGCCGGCGAGACAAAAGCCAGGCATAGAAGATCAATTACAAACAACATGACAAAGCTAATTATACCTATTAAACTAGTTTTGGCCATGGGGTGGCTTTTGAAGTCGGTGTCTTCCGACGGGATGTATTCAAAAGTTATCCGTTCGAAATCAGCAGGCGCTAGGTACCGCTTTATAACGAAGAGAAACATGTAGAATACACTTGGGTTGGGGGAGTGGACTGTATAGGTTGCTGGGATAGTGCAGAGCCAAGTTGCGGCTGCTTCGAAGTCGTTTGAAGGAAGCTGTGAGCGAGGAGTGATTCGGGAGAGCGTTATGGTTTTTGTCGCGGTGTTATAGCTATAGGCAACTCCTCTGGCGGCGAGCTCAATGTTAAGGGGGTGGAGGTAGGCTAAGAGTTTGCTTCCTCGCAAGAGGTCATGTGACTCCTTGTTCTGAATGAGTGTGCTTTCATACAGCGTCTTAACCATAGCGCTATACAGATAACTCTTGACCTTGGGGAAATGGGCTTCATACGTTTCTTGGTCAAAGTAGATTCTTGAGATCAGCTCAGGTATCCAGTCAATCTCATTGGCTGTGAACAACAAGGGGAATTCAAACCGTCGAATGAGGTTCGTAAGAAAGGTATGATAGATACTATTTGGCCGAGTGATTAGCTCAATGTTCTTGTTGTTGGCCATGGCCACGAAAAACATCGCTATGCTCAGAATATGCTTGAAGTTATTAATCTCTTGGTCCTGTGCCCGGGCATACGAACGTTTAAAGTGATTGGCGTCGAACAGACAATAAGCTAGTCTGGCTATTTTCTTGACATCATTTGGGTCGCAAGTACGGAAGAGTAGAGTGTATGCGTATAAAAATCTAATCGTTAAAGCATGTGGTGCTACCATGTAAATACGTTGATTGGGTTGAGCTGGGGGAACCGAAGAAGCATATCTGGTGGATTGATCACCTGAATCTAAATTGACCTCGAAAAGTTCTGGTTCATTGTTAGGATCATTGGCGGGTATACTTGTAAAGGTACTTGGTGTGCTCTGCCTGCTGGATTGGAGTGGGCTGCTATCTGTTGTATCTGAATTCTGTTCTGGTGGGCTGTTTATAAGGAGTTCAATATCTTTGAGATTCCAATAGTTGGAGCCGGGCTGAAATTCCTGGCATAGGTCTAGTATTTGCTTTGCAATGTCTGTTTTGGCCTCATTACTTTCAGGTGTGCCATCGAATAAATCAATGTGCGGAGCGGAGAGGAAAATTGCCTGTAGTCTTTGGGCCCAATCTAATCCAATGTTAGCCAAGATTGGGATGGTCGGGGCAGTGTTATGCATGCGTATATATTCACGGGGGGTGGTAGCGATAAGGTTCACAAAGAAGAACCCAGCCCACACAAGTGCTAATAAGCGCTGATGACCATTTATCATTTTGGTGTTCATCATTGCAACTAAAATTACCCGTTGGTTATAATCATAAACAGGGGTAGATCTGATACGCAATAACCAACAAGGAAACAAAATAACGAATGAATAAACAAGCAACATATGTTGATTTAAACCAATACCAACTTAAGACCAATTTAATATTAGATGAATACTGTTATTACTGCAATGATCGCGCAAAGAAGTGCGCCTATTGCAATAAGCACTCTGGGATCAGTTAATGGGGTTTTAACGGCATCTGGTAGTGGTGTGAAAGGCACGTCGGATAATTGGATTTGTTTGCTTGGAGGGCAGTTATACTCCCAGGCTAGGGAGTTAAAATCGATAGACATAATTTGCGCCTTATTAGCAGGCGGGAGATCTTTATAGACCAAGAGCCTCAGAGACATGAGCGAATCTTCATTGGCACGGACTGTGTTGTTGGTGGAGTTTTGGTCAACATAGAGGGTGTAGAATTTTTCGCTGAAGCCGCTTTGGATCATATCAGCTATATGTACCTTGGATCCATGGAATCGGAAAATACATGCAAAACAAACTACCTGAATGCTATTTATGAAGAGCGCACAGATGTTGTTGTCTTTAAGGCCGGCCTCGGAAAAGATCTCGGACAGCAAACCGCCACAGATATTACAGGTTGCATTTGATAGGACAATCTTGTTGAAACACGACTGCATCTTTTCGTTGCATGACTCAAGTGATCTCTCGTGCTCAGGAACACTGCGGTTAGCCTTTTTAAAGTAGGAACTATTATGCTTTTGGATGTACTGGTAGATTTCAGTGGTGATGGCATAGAAAACAGGTGGAGATCGGTAGAGTCTCGGTGAGAACTCGTAGGGGCCTATCGGCCTTTCGTTATAAATGCGTATACTAACATGGGCGTCTATAATATTGCTGTCTGGGGAGCGAGATTTAGTCTCTAAGTTGACTAGACAACTGGCAACATTGATCGGGTGGCCGGCATAAGTAATGACTAGGCATTCTGGCTGGAAACGATGGCGCACATCCCTTTGATCAATGCTACCGTGGGGGGAATCGAAGTTGGGAATTTCCAGACTGCAGTATTTGAAGCAAGGGAAGTAGACTTTGGCCCACAGAAGAATGGGGCGGAGTGCGTTGAGTGTTTCTGCGATAGGCAGTTTGGTGTTTTTGCAGGATTTCATGAGCGGGTATACGGCCGGCGCGGGGTCTTCGAAGGTGTTAGGCGGGGTTGGCATGGGAATGTTGATAAATTTAACAACACGTGGAGTGGCCTGGGCGCTCATGTCTAGTGCGTACTGTTTTTGAGTAGTGGTAGGATATTGGCACGCTTGGGTTAGGATGTCTAGATTTTCTTTGAGCTTTTGGATATCGTTGTTGAAGTCAACACAGACGATAGGGGGTAGCATTAAATCATGAAGTGTCTGAAGGTGCCTAATGGCCTCGGAATTCTTGTAGTGGGAGGGCAGAATACAAGTTATAGAAGCCATGGTGTGGGCCCAGGCTTGGACGCTGCAGGTCTGGTCGGGGGGGACGTCTGTCCAGAGGCTGAGCCTGACGATTTTGGACTTGGACTGGGTGGAGTCGTAGATCGGCTTGCCATTGTAGAAGAAGTTGATAATGTTACCAACACTCGGCCCGAGACCATATGATGGTGCGTACAAGTATATCGAAGGGTAGCAAGGGCTGTGGGGCGAGTAGTATTGTGAATGCTGGACGTGTTTCTGAATGGTATCGAAGCTGTCATCGCCAACTCGCGGCTTGAGGTAGATAATGGTTTGGCGATTCCGGAAAAGAACGTACTCTAGGATAAAGTCCACAAGCTCTTTTAAGCAGCGGTCAAAGTAGATATACTTAGCCCCTGTGCGGAAGTCGGTTCTCCGGTCTTTGGCCAAACTCTTAATTTGGCCTATTATGCTACGATCGATCCTTTCCCGCACTTCCTTTTCCTCAGTTTGGGACATTGCTGTGTTGAATATGACATTGGTGTCATCGTTTAGGTGGGTTAAAAGTATTCCAACATGTAATAGGGGGTTGTTGTCGATGATGAGCGTGTCAGTGAGAGTCACGTTGCGAATGGGATACGGGGTACTTGTGGTTGCGGGGGTAAGAATCTTGAGGGCCTGAGCCGCTTGTGCTTGTAAATTGCTTGCGCTTTTTGGGTTAGCATCTAGGTTAGTGGTGATGGCCAAGTCCATCCAAATTTGGTTGTGTTTTAAGATGGGGTTGGTAGACAAACGGGTGGAGGTATACGACCTGGAGTAGCAACTAATGGCAGATATTGAGTTGAAGAAGAAGAATAACTCGATGTCTGGTCTGAGGTTGCCAAGGCCGACGATTGCAAAGGAAGTGCTTGTCTCGGGTTGGATAGAGCTTATAAACCTAGTGTGCTCCTGGATCTTGATTTTAAGCTTGTCAAGTTCTACATTGGTAATGGGGTCAAACTCTTCATCGGTGATATCAGTATTTTCGTTTAGCTGCGCGCTTCCTGGTTGAATCTTCACGTAGTCAGTTAGGGTGGACTGAATAATCACATTGCGTGTGGCGGTAGTGCTTATCCAGGGGGTGATTAGCTTGAGATATAGGTTATCTTTGGCAGAGATTGGGTCAATAGGTAGATAGTTGCTGCTTTTTAAAACATCGTCGATGATAGTGTGGATGATTTTCTCATGGTCATATCCGACGTGGACTACTTGCAGGGTGGCTTGAGTCATTTCCGCGGCTTCTAAAGGCATAAGCATGCGCATAGTGGCTAATATGGCGTAGTCTATGGATAGAGAGCGAATGGTGTTGCGTTCCAGTAGGACGGCTAGGATGTCAGCGTCAATCTTAAGTGATTGCCAGTCACCACGAGAGTGGTGGTGGCTGCGATTAGCGGCACTGTCCAGCTGGTACAGACCTAGATGGGCACAAGGTACTTCATTGCTTAGAATATCACTAAACCCGGGCTGCCACTTCTCGTACACAATGTCCAGCTTATAATCCTCGGCCCATTGAATGCATGTTCTTACTTCAGGGGTTTTGGGCCAGTCGGAACCAACAATCACTAGTTCGGACAAAACGGCGTAGTAAGAGTAGACGCAATTTATAACCAGGCATACCGCTGTCGGGACAGAGACAAGCATTATTTTGGGCTGGTATTGTCTTGGAATGCTCTCTCTCAACGGCGTGGTTATCAGAGCCGGGATTGTTATGTCACTCATTGGGCTAACCTTCAGGGTGTACTCAATGTATATTTGGGGCGTGTCAACGGAATAAAGAAGCTGTTGCAATAGGCCATAGAAAGCAATGGGGTTGGAAGCCACTCCACAGATCCGGACGGCATCTACTTCAATGGTGTGAATGTTATCAAGAACCCGAGCGTACTGGTTCAGACAGTCTACGAATAGCATCTTGGAGGCATCCAGCAAGACATCGAGCCGGAACTTACTTTCTTCAATGAATCGAATACCAAGGCTTAACGGCTCCTTCGGATCATAACGAATTAGATGAGATGGGCTTAGTTCGATCGAAGCTACGTGGTTTGTGGTTGGGTTAGCCCTGTCTATTGGGTGGAAGGTGAAGATTTGTGATAGCTGTTCGCACAGTTTGAAATGCATGCTTTCGTATTCTGAAGGGTCGAGCTGCCTTGCCATTGCTGGAGTAATTGTGTCATCGGTCGAGTTGTATCGTGGTTTTGAATCGCTGTGGTTGAGCATTATGGTTTTCTGCGGCTCTGCCCCTAGTATATAGGCGAGTAGTAATAATAATATGGTTAAGGGATTCTTATCTTGCATGTTATTTCAAAATTAGTTATATTTATATTTGAGTTTTTGATAAGGACTTAATGATTAATTTAATGGTTGTGTTCTCTAGACGAGTGATAGATGGCTTGGTGGTGTGTAATTAGGGCATGGTCGTGGCAATCTGAATAAATAATTTCCTTAAAAGGCAATTTTATGTGTGCTTCAAAAGCTCGGCATTGATTCGAATTCAATTGATGCCGGATCTAATCAAATTATGTTCTAGGATGCCTCATTGTCATAGTAATGTGATAATTAAGCATGGTTTAATTATATCTAACTGGGGTGTCATACGACCACTACCCCACCTCAATACCAACACAATACCAACACAATACCAACACAATACCAACCTAACTCAATATCAACACAATTGGATTCTTTAACCATTTTATTTTGCATATCTAATCTATATTTTGACCTTATGCTATCGCCACGTTCCCAACTATACTTATCTAATAAAAGGTCCCGCTCGCCTCAAGACAAGTCGTTAATAGAGCATACGTTGGCTAAAGAGCCATACTCATCCCATGAACCTTGTGCTGTGTATGAATGGATGCATGTTATGCCCTACACTCGCAACCCCTGGACTGAACTAGACCGAAAGAAACCCGGGTTTTTGGTCTTTACTATCCTTGCTTGTGTGGGAGTATTAAGCCAGCTTATCAATGCCACCCAAAAACAAAGTGACAAGCCCCGAAAACGAGGCACGAAGCGTACTCATGAAAGTGCCAATTTACCTATGGCCAATCCCAGCCCCAGCACTTCTAACTGTGTTGATAATAAGGATACACAGCCTCACAACTTCGTCATACCTCTGCTAGATCGCAAACAACTAATTGACACCCTGCGCCGCTGTTGGTTTGATACTTCGCAGACTAACCCAAGCCGGACACTATATAAAATCAAAAACACTATGGATTCGGTCTTTTATATCATCCTGACCCACGAACAAATAGAAGGATATATGATACCAAACGGTTTCATGATGTTTTATATGTCTCGTCACACTCTAACCAATAACCAGCCCGATTGCCCGCCGGTTATTGGGTGTAAAATTGATATAATGAGGAACAATGCCGCGATGCATACAATTTCGTCGATTGATACTACCTTAGAGGCACTCTTTGCGGCAAACCCAAATGCCGGCAACTTTCCAGTGATCCTCGAGTGGTTAGTGTATAACGATAAGGCCAATCTTACTCCTAGTGCTCTTCTGGAGCATGGAATGTGTGGTCTAGCATCCACTAATGCAACACTTCTCATTGTTAATCCGCCGAACACATTTACAATTCATTCTTCCCGCCCAGCGAAGCCGAAACCATCTAAAACGCCTCTTCCCCAGATGACGAAGAAGTCTCGTATTAAGATTCGAGAATCACCCATTATCTACTTGAAGTTTATAAATAACCACAAGCACCGCTTTTTTAACATCACTATCTTGATACATAGTATTACGAATCAGAGCTCAACCTTGCCCCATCAGGTTTTAACTACTGAACAAACGCACAAACTCTCCGAATCTGAAAAGCATGACTTAAAAAAAGGCTCATACCAATGTGGGCACCTGTATTACTTCTTCCATTCCGATCTGCGGTTCTTTGGTGTCGTATGTCTCGATAACAGCGTGACTATAAGTCTGTGCCATGTTATTCCTGAGTCTTGGGCTCGAAATAAGCCTGACCTGCCCCGGGAGTTGGAGAAGCTCATTATTTATATGCCATACACTGTCGATAGTTTACTAATGAGGCCTGTAAGTCTTCCTGTTAAATTCTTTGCTATCTGCCATCCGGGCTCCTCGAGGTTTCTGGCTGCCATGCAAATGGCTATGCTCACCACTAATGAAGTGACCACCGCAATGATCTATCTCTCAAAAGGCTACATTAAGATCACTTACAACTCTAACGCCATAACCAAGATTCACGCAAATACATTTGAGCAGTCCACCGACCTAGCATCCACCGTCCGTGCATTTAAATGGCTTCAGCCGCACGCAATCAACTTAAAACTAACAATGAGACATACCATAGCCTCTCCAATCCCAGAGATTAGTTTAAATAAGCAGGCAATTCCAGACAAGTGGACTCAAGCTATAATCCATAAGAAGTTGCCAGCAATAGTCCCATTAGACTACGATGCCATTGTTTCTCTAGTCCGCGAACATTTCAATATCAATCCTAACCCAATGCCATAACAGCCACTGCCCAAACCAATCTTTATTTTACAGTTGTTTAACCTGTGCGCGGATATGTCCGCGTATGTCACAAACCCCAACCGAATTGTTGGGCTCAATTTCACTAGAATAAAGGATGGTTTAAACTTGCTCATTAAGTTAGTATTATGTTGTGTGGTGTCCTCGCCGGCCTCCACTTCAAAGTGAGTTGTCTACAGGAGCAAAGTTCTGTAATGTTTATCGGCTTGGCACTGATCGCAGCGAACGCGATTAAATCTCGAATTAGAAATCACAAGCTCAGATTAGTATTTATATTATGAGTTTGCAGACTATCTCAAGATGGCGTACGATAACGAGAACTTAAGTTATACCAACTCAATACTAACCACTTCAAAATCGGTCTTTAGTCGAATATGTTTGGTTGAAAGGTACTATCCCTTCCCCGGGGCACGACAGTTAGCATTGAGTGTTACAGTTGGTGTTGAGTTGGTGTTTTGATTAATTTGTTATTTTGATTTGGGATCGGGATTGGTGAATTTTAACAAAAACTAAACTCTTCTCTTTTCGACTAAGAATAGGTTTTATTCTGATTTTTCTAATAAATGTTCATAGTGCTTTCAAAGATAACCTATAATCTAGTTTATTAAACTTAGCTTAACTCGATTCAATACTAGAAAGTGCGCTCAACGAAACACATTTATCTAGTACTGCTCTACAGTCGGTTAAGATAACTCTCTACTCATTCCATTGGGTTGGGTTAGTATTTGGATGATATTTAATTGGTATGTGCTTGGTATTGGATTGGGAATGTTCGAGATGGTTCGGGTAAGGGTAAGAAGTAAACAGGACTGTTTGGATCAAAGTAGAATGGCTAGGATTGTATTAGCAAAGAGAGTTGGCAACTGTTTGGCATTCAAGATTAGCTTCTTGGCTAGTGTTCCTTGAGATCATTATTTAGGGTGGATAGATCATTGTAGGGAGAATAGAAATAGATGTGCTGGTCTGAGAATGCCGTCTTTTTGAGCCACAGAGGAACATCAGTGGTGGCATCGGTGGCATCCTTCTCGACAAAGACAATGCTATCTAGAGGAACACTTTTCAGTAGATGGATGCTCAAAAACTTCCCGGACTGTTTGCATTCTGGGCAAAAATCGTTATCCACGGCATTAACGGCACACGTAAGACACATTATGTGTCCACACGCGGAGTAGACGAAGAATGTGGGTGTTAGGTTAGTGTTGGATTGGGAGTCCAGGGTGGCTATGTTTTCTTGAATGGTGTAGAGAGCATCAAAACAGATCGAACAACCTCTCTGCTGATAAGGATCGACTTTATTGTCGAGCCGCTCTTTGAGTTTGTCTATGATTATTTTGAGTGATGGATGGAAATTTAGGTGTGCAGGAACAATAGAAGCTATCGGGCCGGGGCAATTAAGAAGGTTGGCGAATCGCGACAAGACTGTAAATGGCACTACAACACAAGCAGGCTCAGTATTTGAGATGGCGGCCAGTAAGATATTCTGGTGGCAGTGCGGGATAAGGTTTACCTTCAGCGCGTTTTGATGTTCATCTTCTATCCAAAGATAATAAAGCCAACAATGCAGATCGTCAATCAAATAATAACGACAAGAAATAACAGCTTTCTCATTTTTAGAACACGCGGCATTTTCTATCCATAAGTAGGTTGGCTTCTTAAATCGATAAGCAACCCATCGAAGAGTGGCGATTAAATCAGCCTCGGTTCGAAACTCGCCGGTCTTAAAGTGTAAGCGCAAACAATGGATTGGTTGTATTGGGTTAGTATTTGAGATAGTATTTGAGATAGTATTTGAGATAGTATTTGAGATAGTATTTGAGTTAGTATTTGGGCAGGGTATAGTTGATTTACTGACCTGGAGCATGGCCGTGTCATTCTTTAAGTCTTCTATACTGATGCCGAAAATAGTATAGCCGACTTTCTCCAATGCGTAAGGGAATAGGTGGCTAGATGATGGGTTGGTGAGGATGTCTTCAAATGAAATGCATGGAAGTTGAACGTTAAGCTTTCTAAATGTGTGAACAATCCTAGCATGCAGATCAAAGTCGATCTTCCCTGGGTTTATAACCAGCTTATGGAGGTTGAGGTTAGTATTGGGTTGGTTGAGCAGAGAATTATCCCTCACATAGTTGAAGAGCAAGAATGTCTTAAGGTCGTTTTGCCGGTCAAAATATGCCACTTCATCTAGTGCATGCCAATCATAGACAATGAGAGATGAGATTGATTGGCCTATGGGAAAAGAAAGGATTTGGGCAATGGCAAGGTTTTGGAATTGTTGGTTCTTAAACTTCAGTTTGATCTTAGTGCTAAACCTGTACCTCTTCAAGATACAGCAAATAAACGACTCGTCTACATTGCTGAAGACTAGAGTATTAATGTTAGCGGTGTATTGTGGCCTGTCAGTTGAGTTTAAGGCGCTCCAATCACTAACCACAGTTTTACAATTGTCAGTCCGAATGTTGGAGATCTGAACCTTAGCAGCCGTGATGTTCAGGAATAGGTTTAGGAGCTCAATACAGAGGGAAGCTAAGCTCGCGTCTGGTGCTTCCTTTCCATTAATGTGGATGTTCTGGTAGTGTATATTCTGGCAGAAGAACGAGCCGGTGCAGTGCTTGTACTCCAAGATTTTGTCATTTAAGCACTGGTTGTCAAGCTGTATATCGATTATGGCTGGCGGCCTCCAATAGGATTGGTTGAGAGAATCACCCTTGCAACATACAATCAGGTTTGGATTGCTTTCAGGACGTGGTATTGCCTTGATTTTCCAAAGAAGCATTAGGGTATCATATAAGTCTGTCCGGTTTTTAACATACTCAATCTGAATATTTTGAACTATGATGCCAAGATTAGCAAAAGCTTGTGAGGTGTAGATGCTCCTGTATAGTTCTTTGCATGGCATTGCCTTAGGAATTAAAAGCATCGCAGTTTTGGCAAAGATTCTAGGTTCCATTGGCGTTGGGTTATCATGGGCTTCAATCATCATTTGAGCGGACTCTGTAGTTATTTCAGGACCGTAAATAATATCAACACGGACATGATGCAGGCACATCTTATACAAAAATATAAGATTGGCCAAGCGTGCTTGCAGAGTTAGAGGTGGAGGGTTATTAGCATCAGAATCATTGGGCGTGTTGTATAAATTTATCCCTATCTGTTTTTCGTCCAAAGATACGATGCTGGTATGTTGGCATCTGGGATGGTACTTTTGAAGGTCCGTGAGATTAATCTTATTGGACGTGGAGGCAGAGGCACTGGTATAAGGTCTATTTTGCCAAAAGATGCAACTGGGAATCTCCAAGATCGGATGAATCTTGTCCGGATAGTTCGATAAGAAAAATATCACTGGCCGCGCAAATACTAGCCCGTAGGCCATTAAATCAGGAATCAAAGCCTCTGCAGCGTATTGAATAAGCACAAGGATCTTATTATTATGAGTAATGTAGCTGGCTGCACTCCTTGCTTCACTCAAACACTCATCCAACTCCGCATGGCCAATACATGTGTTCAGTGCATGGCCAGTAGCAATATCAAGTACAATCTGTGTGCAGTCAACCATGTTAATCACTCGAGAAACAAAAGAAGAGTTTGATATGCTACAGCTTGTGTAGCTAACATACAAGACATTAGTCTTAATAACAGCAATATCACGTAGCAGATATAGTTTCACACCGAGTTCCGTTGGTGTTTGTTTTTTGGCTATCTGAAAGGTCAATTTCTTGTTTTCGCAGTTCACTGTATATATGGGCAACCGACTTGGTGGCAAAATGTGTGAGTTTGATATGCTGCTGTCAGGAGAAACAGATTGGGGTTGGATTGGGTTAGTACTAACCAGTTTTTGATTTAGATTCGGCCCGTAATAATCAACTCGCACCATTAGTTCATCTTTATCAGCATGAAAGCCAATTCTTAAGAGATCGCCAATCATTTGCTGCGAGCTTGGTAGTTTGGGAAGTTCTTTTATACGCGAGTCCTCAACTGCATTTGAGCTAGCAATACCACTCAAAAGAACCAGCAGGATATATAACCCAATACTAATCCATTGTCTAACAGAGACACCCGGCCAAATCTTAGCTACAGTGCTACTGCTTATTACAGAAGTACTCGGGATACATTGACTGCTGTTTCTTTGCGAGACCTCATAAGAGGCACAAGATTCTAATTGGAATACAGAGTTATTCTGTGCATATGCAGTAAATAGCTTATCGATACGCAAAGATGACAACATAATTTTGGAAAAAGAGCGATTTAAAAAGCACAGACGATTATTAAAAACAACAAAACCAAAGATAGCTATTGAGTTGGTATACAAGTTAGTATACGATTCTGAGTAGTTTCTAGGTCTAATATAGTCTTCTGTAAGTCCTTTATGTATGTCGTAGAGATTCGTAGAAAGTCGTAGAAAGTCTTTTATAGGTCTTCGTCGTATACTTATACTTTAATTGAGTTGGTTTGAGTTAGTATTAGGTTGCTTAAAGCAGTAAGGAATAAATATATGCATTATATGTACTTACTCGTTTTAAAGTAGAAATGATTTGAGAATCTCATTAAGATACGTGGGGAAATGGTACAAACACCACACTAGACATTAGTTGTATAACACCAAATTAGTTTGACATCTTTCTACTATTCTTTATTTTGATAACATTTTGAAATAGCAACTTATAGTTCTTATCTACACAAACCAAAAGAAATTGCATTTAAAATTGATATTGGTATTGGGTTAGTGTGGTGTCCTCGCCGGCCTCCACTTCAAAGTAAGTTATCTACAGGAGTGTAGTGCTGTAATGTTTATCGGCTTGGCACTGATTGCAGCGAACGCGATTAAATCTTGAATTGGAAATCACAATCTCAGATTAGCATTTATATTCCGAGTTTACAGACTATCTCAAGATGACGTACGATAAAGAGAACTTAAGTTATACTAACCCAATACTAACCACTTCAAAATCGGTCTTTAGTCGAATATGTTTGGTTGAAAGGTACTATCCCTTCCCCGGGGCACGACAGTTAGTATATTACCGCGTCCATTGAAAAGAAGACGGTCTCCTTCTGAAGATCACAGCTCAAGTAATGGGTTGGTACTGCATTGTTTTTGTTTTGATTTATCTTTTTGATCCTATCTCTCAAGATGAATGAGTTCATATCGGGCTAATTTCACACTTCTAGTTGTAATTTTGAACTTGAGATAGCCAACTCAGAACTTTCAGAGAATTTAGAATATTTCAAAATATTCGATAGATAGTAGTAGTCGTCTTTATCTTCATAACCAAGTTGTTCGGAAACAGTGGACGGCACAGGTGTTACTGTTGTTGTTTAAGTTGGGTAGTAGTTAGTTAAAAGTGATATTTGAAACAACCAACCCGATCGTATAATAATATTTTTCCTAATTAGGTAATTTAAGTCACAAAAACAGCTGATTTTTTACCTTACAAATGCTTAATCCAAAAAGAAGAACTAGGTTGTCCTTATGGTTACTGATCATTCAGTGCTTGCTTGTTTTAAACTGTCACAAAACATCACAAATCGGTATCTCCTCAAATATAATCAATAGTGTCTTATCACTAGAAGAATTAGCCGCCCTTGACTTTCCCTGGGCCAAAAAGACACTAGAGAGGTACAGAAAAGGCCTGATTACACAAGATGGGTCTCCTTTGATAAACTCAAATGATCAGAAGGAAAAGGATCTATTTCTAAACTTTACCTTTTATAGACTACTAAATCTTAGATGTAATCGTCTACTGCAGGTTGAATATATAGCCTCTCTTCTAAAGACATTATTTGAGTACGGCGGGGCAAGAGAGATTACATTAGACCCACTATTAGACTATACGCCAGACATTCTTATGTTGTATGCTACATTAAGCCAAGATCCGACACAAGCCAGCCCGACTATTCAAAGAACTATCAACCCCAAACACGTTATCTTTGTTGAAAATCTCGCCAGTCTCGCTTTCTATTTAGGCACAGAGGAGGCTATAGATAGGCTTGAAGTGTTGTGTTTAGATTGGAAAGAGTATGTCAAATACACGGGAGTATCTCCAGAAAAGGAAGACAACAAAACATCCGAGGCCATGCGCGCATACAATTTTATTCATAACAAGCTAGATGTTCAACTTTTGCGCAGCACTGCTATATTCAACTACATCCATCCGCTCAACACAAGTCTTTATCTTGCCGGACTCAACTACAAATATGATGCAAAAGAAAAGGCGTTCGTTGTGGTCAAAAATACCATCTTTGATACCGAAAAGGACTGGGCGGTAGGAATCACAGACGTGGCACAGTTTACTTTTAAGGACGCAGTCCGTTTGAGCTATGCTCCTAGCGCCACATACACTATCGTAGTACAGGATGAGTGTCTGGAGACCTTCAAGAATGCAGTAGAACAGTATCTAAGGCCCAAAGAATACAAGAGCTTTCATCGAGACATAAACAAGCACATAAGAACCTTCAAAGAGTACAAAAGATACAAAAGGTCAAAGAGACAAAACTACCACAGTGCAGGCAACGAGAATGGACCAGAGAATTAAAGAATAGGTTACATTCTATAAAATAGCATCACATTGGGTTAGTGTTAGTATTGAATTGGGTTAGTGTTAGTATTGAATTAGGTTAACGTAGTGGTTTTAAAACAGTAGTTAGATCATCTCTAATAAAGCTTCTTTATTCCATTGTGTAAGGTTATGTTATGTTAGGTTAGGATGACCAAATTTCAACCAAAATCTAGACAGACAGGATGGGGTAGGTTTGGCAGAAGGATTCGCTGGTGTTTAGGATGGCCTGGAGGTGCATCCAAACCAACCGATTGGCATTAAATAAACTTTAGTATGTTCAGCATAACCCAATCCTAATACAATCAATAAATTGAGCCCAAACTAACCCAGTCCTAACACAACCTTTTGCCACTAATTTTCCTAAAAAGGAAATTTCGTCATAAAATTTGCAAATTTCCCTTTTAGGAAATTCAGTCTCTATTTAGATCTTTTTTTTGAGGAATTCTAATGCAAAGCGGAAGACAAGATGATACTACCAGCGGAACGGTAGTTATCCATGCTTCTTTTGTTGCGGAAGGTCATGATGCTGGCGCTGGTGGCGCTGATTCTTTCATAGGTTCTCAACCCGTTATTAACTTAGCAGATCCTGACAATACTGTTAACCCTCTCAAAGTAGTAACTTTTAGTTTCTTTGCAGGTGGTTGGGTGGCCGCAGTAGGCCTATTTATGTACGCTGCAATCAAAGCCTATATTGTCATTAGCCCAACAATTCAGTCCTACGAGTTAATCAACGTCTATGGCGTGCAACTACAGTTTATAATTATGGCCAGTTTAGCCGGTCTTATTGGATTGGCTGGATTCATTTATCTTGCTTGGCACTACTATGAGACTGGTATAGGTAAATTAGTGGAATCCAAAAAACGGGCGCTGTACACCGCAATAGCCGTATTGCTCGGTTTATTTAGTGCTGCTGTACTGGCCGCGTTTATTTGGTTAGTTGGTTTTGGAGTAGATCGAATTCTTGAAAATCCCAGTACTATGGGTATAGCATTGGCTGTTGGTGGAGGCTTGTTGGCTGTTCTTTCTATAGGACACATGATCTACCAGGCTTTTGTGCTAAGGAAAGTAAACAGCGAGGGGGAAAATGATAAAAGGTGGTCTTGGAATGCTATTCTGTCTGTTATCATAGTTATAGTGATTGCCGCTGTCGCAATTGGTCTTGTTGTTTGGGGAGTCCTTTTAGCTCGACATGTTGGACTTGACTTTTCGATGACTAGAACAGTTGGGCCAGTAACTCAAGACATTCTAAACAACGCAGAGAAGAACTACCTACTGGCTAAACACAAGAAAATGCATGAGATTAGCACTGCCTACGAAAAGGACTTAGCAGATAATATCCAGAAGAACAAGGAAAGTCTGGAGAAGTTGGAGGAGTTAGGAGTCACAAAACAAAACCTTACTAACGATCTTAAAAAAGCCGCTACTGATCAAGCCCGGGAGGAAATTCAGAAGAAGATCAACGACTTACAAACACAGATTGTTGCACACAATGATGCCGCGGTTATGGAAGAAGCTGCCCGTATCGCGCAAATGGATCCTCATCTGAGAGCGCTCGATCAGGCCAACGAATTAGCGAAACCACTGATCAAAAAGGTGGAAGACTTTGAGAAGACCGTAACAAGTGGCAAGGCGTTTATCGAGAAATATGGGAAGGACGTCGCGCCCGCACTCGAAAACTCTACAAAAGTTATCCAGGATCGTCTTGATGAGGCCTTGATTGACCTTCAAAGGCATAATACTAATATTATTCAACCTTTACAGCGGGAATACGATGCGTTCTTGAACACTCAAAGTCTGGTTGCTGATAAAAAGAAGATTTTTGATCTAGCCCACGAGCATTTAAAGTTATCTGCAAATGGTGCCAAACGCCTTATCTATTCTAACGGCTCTGTCTATGCGGTTGAAAACCTAGCCAAGCAGCCTATAGATTTTATCATGTATGCTCCAGTTGACCTACCCAATGCTAAACCCGAAGAAGTACTATCTACGATGCCCCAACTCAATACTAACCCTCAAATTGGTGACGTTACCAACAACATTGGCTAACCCAACCCTAGTTCAATAAATCAATAGTATCTTACATAATAACACATTAACTACTAACACAACTTAACCCAAACTGTCATGCCCATGGGGGGAAAGGTCCCTCTTAGATCAGCAGTACTCATCCAAAGAGACTTGATAAGAGCAACAAAGATCTCGAAAGAATAAATTGGGTTAGTTTAGTACTTGAGTTGAGTTGAGTTGAGTTGAGTTGGTATTGAGTTGGGTTGAGTTAGTGTAGTACTGCTATACGACCAACCTGATCACTACTTAGTCTAATAACCCTAACACTAATCCAATGCTAACTCACTACTAATCCAATCCTATCACAGAAGACCGTATAGCTCCGAAGAGACTGCGTACAAATGCGGTGATCGTGTAGGTGTAGCTAGAGAAGAAAAGACTCATGGTAATGGTGGGTCCATCCATGGCTGATATATCGGGCCATTTTCCTGGTTTGCTTATGGATATGAATCCCAGCCCTGCCAATCCGAAGAAGATGTGTATAAAAGGAGAGAGGTGAAAAGCCACCTCTTCAATCTTCGTGCGTGGCTATCTTGAATCAGCATCAGCTGCTACTGGCATCAAGTTAGTAGATGCTATGTCAGGTGATGTTAAATTGATAGAATGCATAACTACTTTCTTCGATAAAGAAGCCGGGCTTGTAGATAAGCAAGCAGCTTACGATTATCGCTATTGAGATTTTCCACGGCAATATTTGTAGAATTAGAGCTTGTTGTTTGAGATGTTTATATTTCAAGAGGATCGGCTGTGGCCTGTCCATATCTAGATATGGTCTTTATCTCTGTTTGTCATATCTATTTTGGTAAACGTACTATTAACTATTTTATTTATAGTTTTGAAATTGTGACCGAGTTAGTATCTGGTTGGTATCTGCGGTGGACCAAAACTTCTTTGAACTTGTTGTCTCTAATGCTTGCAGTACTGTATGTCGGTGGCAGTGGTATAAAACGGTCTCCTGGTATTAAAATGTTTGATTGCGATTTTATTGAAATTCTGAGATAGCAAATTTGTATGATAGGTACGCGTTCACAATCTTCAAAGTTCATGCAAATTTGGCACTCTTGTGTTGGTGCCTGGGTCATTATTAGTCTTTTGGTTTGCCAGGCTAGCGGCGGGCCGGAGGTAGCTGGATGTGAGCGATTAGGCATTGCTATTTCTTGTGAGCTAAGACAGATAGGTCTAGCTAGCTCTTGTGGGAAGAGACGAATATGCCTATCTAATTTTGGTAGGAAGCGACGAATGGCCCTGGATAGTCCTGGCAAAAAGGGTATAGTTGGTCGGGAGGCCCAGAAGACCTCTCAACAAGATACAGAGCTCTCTCAAGTAACAACGCCTCCACCCAATATACCATTCCCATCACCACCACCCAGCGCATCTATAATAGACCCTTTATTACGAATTGGGATGTTTTCCAACAGCGCTCAGCATACTTGGAAGCGCGTTGTCAAACACGGCCAAAGGTGGTGGAAACTAAAGTTAACTCCCGAAGTAGCTCGACTGGATGCAGTGCACAACAACAAGCAGTACCACTCCATGTTACTTAAGCCCCTGGCCGCAACCCCCAACCATCACATAATTGCTATACTAAAGGAGTGGGATGGGCTGGATTATATCAGGTACATCAACGACCTAAGTCTATTGCGAAGAATCAAAAGCACGATTCCCGTGCGTATTATTGGCATAGAAATATCCTACAGAGAAGCGGCAGCAGCCATGATGCTCTTCCTAATGAAAATTCTAGACGTTCCTGAGCTTATCATCGACTGGTATGACACCGGCGTTAACACCCACCCAATTGCGCTAAATCAGTTTGATGTGCTACTAAGCGATATTCCCAACAAAATGGCGCAGCGGCTGACCAGGGCCAATGTTGTCTACGGCGTAGGCAAACACTGGGAACCATTTTTTGAGTTAGTCGCAACGAAGTATAACATATATCTACCGAGTCGAGGGCGTGACCTGCTAATGGGATTGTATTAAGTGGATGGTTAAGAGCAAAACCGTGTTTGGTTAAAGTTAAGAGGCACATCTAATAAAAAGGCTAGTATTCAGTTGAGTTATGTTGAGTTGTGTTGAGTTGAGTTGAGTTAAGTTATGTTGAGTTGTGTTAAGTTTTGTTGAATTGAGTTAGTACGCAGTTGATATTCAGTTAGATTTGAATTAAAAACTAAACTCAATACTAACCCAATTCAAAGTGAGTAGTTTTGAAAAGAGAAGGGTTATGTTTTAGTTTTAGAATATGATATTGAGTTGGTATTATGTTGGTTTGGTATTATGTTAATATTAGATTGGGTTAGGTTAGGTTAGGTTAAGTTAAGATATGGTGTGGTGTAATGTAGTGTGGTGTAGTGTGGTATGGTGAGTTAAATGAAGATGGAAAGACAAAGGAATGATTAAGTGGGCAAAACAAAGAGATATGTTTATTGGGTTAAGTGAGTTTAATCACAGAACGGAAGTTATTGCTGGGGGTTGTATTAAGGTCACGAATTAAGTTGGCTGGGTTTTCATAGGGCAAATAGAAGAGGTACTGGTCGTCTTTCCTGGTTGTGGCCGACGACAAATGGGTATTAGTAGTGGTGTTGCAGGCATAGCCGTCAGAAGAGTTAGCTATGATCGAAGAAATGTATACCAGTTGATTATAGCACCTAAGACTAACTGACTGTTTGCAATAGGGGCACTGCTCGATTTGATCATTGAATTCTGAATTTCTCACAAGCATGTACATGCATTTAATGCAGGCACAATGTCCACATTCAAAAAACCATACAGCAACGATACTAACCTCGGCAGCAGATACAGCTTTTAATAGGCTAATAGCCCTGTTATTTTGTTCTGTGGCGGTATCTGTCATCAGCATGGAATACGCGAAAATCTCATTGTGGCAAATCGAGCAATCCAGTTTATCGCCATGGCACTTGTCTTTGACAAGCTTTGCTACGATTCTCTCAATGGGTGTATTCTTGAACTTCTTGTGGTTTGGGATGAGTTGTTCAATCTTTTCGCAGTGGGTGTAAAGAAGATATAGTACTTTGTATGGAATGGCGATGGCCATTGGGTTAGTATTGGGTTCAATCGGCTCTAGACGATTATGATAAATCCAAAGGTGCAGATTAATTTGGTCGGAATCAAGGGCGATGCCTCCTATTTGGATGGATTTAAGCAAAGGTAAGCCTGTGATCATATATTGGCGCAAAGGTATAGCAGACCGTTCTTCTTCTGACAACTTAATATTTGCCAGCCATAGCACAGTTAGATTCTTAAAACGATAGGACGCCCAACGGATAATAGTAGCCAGGTCGGTTGTGGCTAAGGACTGGCCGCTGTCGAAACACAGGCATAGCTTTTCAATGGAGCTTTGTTCGGGTTGAGGTATTATATTGGATTGGCAATTGGCAAGGTCGGTCTGTAAGAGCGCGTGGGTGGTGTTATGAAGAGTAAGCTCATTCACATTAATGAGGCTGTTTTGATTGGGATAGGTTGTTGAAGTTGAGATGTATTCGTTGAATAAAAGACTTGGAGTCTGAATGCCAATAGCAGCGAATGCCCGCAAAGCTTAAATGTGTTGCCCAATGTTGATGCATCCTGGGACCATGAACAGTTTGTGCAGGCCAAGTTCTTGAGTTGTTTTCTTTCCTTCATAGGCCTTTATATAGTTAGGCAGTGAGAATTCGTCAGTCTTATTTCCCTGGCTAGCCGGCTCGGCCTCACTTAAGCCCAGAAGGCCAACAATCACGAGTTTGGTGATATTACGAGCCTCCTCATGAGCAAGTATTTTGACAACAGCAAGGTTGTTGAGCTGGTGGTTGCGGATATAGATCTCTATCGGACAAACAAACTCATAATTGTCTAGTATCCAGTTAAAAAGACACTCGGGCGTATTATCAAGCACCAATTTGCTGATATTGAGTTGGTATTTGAGGCCAGGGGACTTGGCCATATGCAGTGCTTGCAGGTCGAAAGGGCAATTAACACTGCCAAATGTATTTGAGATTTGAAGCTCAGTGGCATTGATGTTTCGGAATAGCATTAACAACTGAGTGCATTGGTAGGCATTTTTCAGTGATATAGTTTTGTTTCCATCGAGGTTGATAGTGGTGTAGCGCAAATGCTGGCAGAAATAATCCTTGTAGTAGTCGTAGCACTCAAAATCAGATGAAAAGTTAACTGGTTCCATAAGCTCAATCGTGCCACTGAGTGCATCGCCACAGCACATAATTGGGTTGGGTTTCTCCATTTCTGGGAACTTCGTGCCAGGGAAAAGTGCATTCAAGGTGTCCTGTAAATTGGTTCGGCCGATCTTTGAATAAACCAGTTCGACTTCATCAACTGTGATGCTTAACTTGGCCAAGGCGGTGGGGGTAAAAAGAGCTTGGTAGTATGATAAGAAGTTACATGGCACGCCATCGTTGAATTCACAAATAAGCTTTTTGGCTTTGATCCAAGACGGGGCAGTGTGCTCGAGTTTGGATATATAATTCATTTGTTTGATAGCCTCGTTGCCAGCATCAAGGAGCAAAAGAGTATGAACGTTGATTGTTGTTTGGGGATGGAGTCTATCAAATGGATAGCTAGTCATAATAGTATCCCATTTGACGGCTAGAGTTAATTCGGGATGTTTATCAGCTGTATTTTCAAGTCCGATAATTTGATCATATAGCTTATCTGAACATTGGGTTAGAACCATGCCACATCTAACAGGAGATTGTTGAAGAAGCCCGAAATCAAGTTTGGCATCGTTCTTGCAGCCCCACGGGTCAAATCGAAGAGTATAGTCTTGTTTAAGAGACAGGCGGTTAACAAAAGAGATGTCCTGGCCCCAATCACCGACTAATTTAAGACCTGAAATTGGCCGTAACAAAAGAACCTTACAAGCTAAGAATTTCTCAAACACCTCGCTCAATCTATAGCAACTGAATAGTGTACACGGCAGCATATAATTGATCTGGCTATACGTATTTTGAGCCTCTTCTCGGCAGACCATAGGGTGGGTTAGTATTGGGTTAGTATCTAGATGGTCCATTTCCAAGTTCGGATTCAATTCAAGGTGTAGCTGCTGACACTCAAACAAGTTGACGGCCCGAGATAGAATTTGCATGTTCAGTATATGATCAGCTTGATTATTTTCGATATACATTATCCAAACTACCTCTGCCTTAAATTCAATGATATTTTGTAGCTCTTCCAAAACCGCCTTAGCCCTTATAGAATCTAGCTCAGGCGGCAGTGTAAACTTAATTTCGTCATTTAACAACTCTACGGTATATTTGAGTGGGGTTTCTTGTGCTGCAATACGTTGGGCTAAATTCGCATCAGAAACAGGTTCGAATGGGTATTGAGGGGAGCAAAACGTAATGTTTAGCTTTGACTCGTCATGAGGACATTGCCAACTAAACCCGATGGAGTTTAGAACTTCAATTTTCTCTTTGGCTATCTGGTTTGAAGCATTAACCACCACAGTCCAATTCAACAATACGAGTAAGATTGCTAGACCCAAAGTAGTGCGCCGTATAAGATTGGCATTGTATTGAGTTGGTATTGATTGGGTTAGTATTGGTTTAGAGTATTGAGTTAGTATTGATTGAGTTAGTATTGATTGAGTTAGTATTGGGGTATTCTGAGCGTATAGAGATGATAGGTTCTTCATATATAGAGATAGCGTCATAGTTTTTGTAAATAAAATTAGAGATAAGCAAATTAATAACATTAAATTGACTCAAAATGACAAACAAGATAGTGATTTCGGTTGGTTTTGTATTGAGTTGAGTTGGTGTGGTGTGGTGTGGTGTTTGATGAGTAAATACTAACTTAACTCAACTTAACTCAACTCAACTCAACTCAACTTAACTCAACTCAACTCAACTCAATCCAATCATTGTGATGGTTGCATTTGAAATTTAATATAATGTAGAGATAAGAAAAAGAAATGTCTGGAATTAGTATTAGGTTAGTATTTGGGTGGTTTTGTTGTGTTCTGGTGGAGCTTAGTGTGGTTTTGACTAGTACAAATAACAACATAGCCCAATCCAACTATATTCAATCTAGTTTTAAGCTAATGGCCGCCTTAAAAGAGTTTGGACTAGTTAACGAGACATCCAACTACACTTTGATAGAAGAGGGAGATGAAAGCAACATAAAAACCCGCACTAAATGGACTCTTAACTTCGCAGCAGCAAATGGATCACATCTTGGCAATACACTTAACCCGTGCACTGTTGGGTTGATGGTCAGCTCGGATATTACACTCCTGACAGAGACAAATACAGGATTTGAAGAAAGGATTCAAGACGAGAGTCCGGCGCGGATTGTAATAGACAAAGATTTCATCGAGTTCTCGGGGAGAGCAACAGACAAAGAATCCCGGCCGGCCAAAGCCCTATTACTCCTATTACAAGCCAAAAATCCGCTCGAGATCCGAATAGAATGGATAGATAACAGCAATTTGTCAACCAGTTATTCCCAATGCAGTGCTTGTTTCAATTCAGCACGCACTATCAGTCTAGTAGAGACATACACGCTTAAATTCCATACTATTATACAAGACGATCTCAGCTTGTGGATGACATTAGCCGAAAAAATCAGGCAAGAATGGGGTGTTGAAGTATTGGGTCTGAACGAGTGTTTATGGAAGGAAAAAGAAGATACAACCAAATTAAGACGCGGCCTAAAACGGAAACTAGCCCAATAGGAAAAAGAGGTTTAGTATTGGGTTGGTTTGGGTTAGTATTTGGGTTAGTATTTGGGTCAGAATAAATACGGCTTTAGCAATAAAGCATTATTGCCTTGAATGGCATCAACAAACAAAATAGCAGTTATGAACTCAAAGAGTGCGTGTTAGTATTGGGTTGAGTTAGTGAATATTGTTTTTGAAATTTAAGAGAATTTAGAGATAAGAAGTAGGTATTGGTATTGGGATTGGGATTGGGATTGGGTTATGTGTGCAGTGTTAAGGTGGGTTTGGGTTGGGTTGAGTTGGGTTAGGATGGTTTGTGGGAGAGAAGAGTGAGATAGTCAGATTGGGTTGGGTTTGAGATTGAAAAGATCAAAAAGATTGTGGGATAGTGAGATAGCAAATTAAAAAGCTAGAAGAGATAGAAAAAATCGCATGTTCAGGTTCTTAAAGGCAATGCGTGTTAGGAGATCTTATCTTTGGATTAGTGTTTTGTTATTTGAGATGTTAGGGTCGGGGTGGCTGAATATGAAGGTGGCTTGTATTGATGATGCAGAGCATCCAGAGCAATCGAACTCTTCTCTCTCTAATCCAATAATACCCACTCCCACAGCACAAACACCGCCTTATCCAATACCACCAGAACCTACAACAATACCTAGTCAATTAGCCCAGCGACTAGTAGACTTAAGCGTGATTAGGAACCCACACAAACACACCTGGATGCTCCACCGAACCCAATACAATACTTTCCAGTGGCTTCTTACGCTTAATCCAGAGCAAACAATTCCAAACAATGACCCAGCACTTGGCCCAACCCAATACATTATTGCTCCTAGGTGGTGGAAAGAAAGCGACTACAACAGCTGTTACCAGGATCTGGCTCCCCTGCAGAGGATCGTAAGTACCAGGCGCATGGAGATTCTAGACATAGAGCTGAAACACGGCCGTACAGCCTTGAAGCTACTTCGTTTGCTGCTGCACATTCTAGACACACCCCGATTAGACGTATACCTGAACAGACAGCCCCAGCACAGCAAAGACCCTCGTTTCGACTTGACGCATGCTGACGTAAATTGCCTATTCGACGATCTACCAGAAGGCATAAGAGACCGAAGAACTTATTTATGCATGCAGCTGCCAAACACCGCCGATTCCGGGATAGATATCCTCTGGTTGGCCATCCAAGCGTACGAATGGGTTGACTTAACATTAAGAAGTGCTTGGGCTAGGCTTATCGCTCTTTGGTAGGGTTGGTGTGGTGTTCAGAGTATCCACCGTCATTCTTTGCTTGCATTGAGTTGGTATTGAGTTGGTATTGAGTTGGTATTGGGTTAGCTGCATTGCAGTATGTTTCGCAGGAGATAAGCACAAGCCAACATATCTTTATTCTTCATCAGCAGTTCCAGGAACAAGAGGTCAATCAAATAGGATTAGAGATTGGTAGAGTACAACTCCAAACTATAAATACAGTATGTATTTGGCTTAAGAAGATGCCAACTCAATACTAACCCAACGTTGTTACTTTATTCAATAAATCCTATGGGCGTCCGGTTTGATTATGTCTTAATTTAGTATCGTGCCCCGGGGAAGGGATAAGTGCCTTTTAACCAAACATATTCGACTAAAGACCGATTTTGAAGTGGTTAGTATTGAGTTGGTATTGAGTTGGTATAACTTAAGTTCTCTTTATCGTACGTCATCTTGAGATAGTCTGTAAACTCATAATATAAATGCTAATCTGAGCTTGTGATTTCTACTTCGAGATTTAATCGCGTTCGCTGCGATCAGTGCCAGGCCGATAAACATTGCAGCACTACACTTCTGTAGATAACTCACTTTGAAGTGGAGGCCGGCGAGGACACCACATTTAGTATTGGCTGAAAACGGTGTGTAGCCACTTACCAACACGACACTAATCCAATAAGAAACATGCCGGATTCTTCAGGTAATTATTTGTCTTGCTCTTCAAGGGACTAATTCTTATCCCATAATATGATGTTGATTTTAAACTTGTAGCCACATTACCAACTACTAACCCAAAACGTCATGTCGCTCAGATGGTATTGCACAACAAATACACACTTAATATTCACACAACACCAACCCAATTATCTTTTGAATCAGTGATGGTTGCTTTTGAAATTTAATAAAATGAAGAGATAAGAAAAAAGAATGTCAGGAATGAGTTTGAAGTTAGTATTGGCGTGGTTATGTTTTGTTTTGATGAGATTTGGTGTGGTATTGGGTGGTACTATAGTTCTCAGTGCTAGCTCTGATGAAATTAGGTTAGCATCAATTAGCAAACTCTGGTTTGATACGATCTATGAATTGTTAGGAAACATTCCATATGTAGGAAAGGATGAATTTCATTTATCTGGCCTAGATAGCTTCAATAGCGAAATGCCACAACACCAAATACACATTATGAGGGAAAGAATGACTACATGTTTGGAATGGATGCGTATAATGGTTCAACCTTTGATAGGAAACCGGTTGATAGAATCTCGCAATCCAGATGGCACCATAGGCTGGATTCTTGAGATGAATTCAAAGAAGGATCGAATGCGAATGGTAGAAGACATGCAGGTATATGAACTAATAGACTATTTGTCTACTGTGACAAAAATACCAGGCGTATATAAAGTTGGCATCATATATTTCGATCAGACACTAAAACTAGGAACTAACGGCCTTTATATTCCCCCAACTCCCAAGCCAACTAGTACTAAGCCAAATGAGGAATCGATAATCTACAAACAGTGTCAAGAAGACCTACAACCCCTGAAAAAGATCACTAGTCCGGATCTGATAAGGATTGTCGGAGAGACAAAGGAAAATGAGATGCTAGACCAACTTGAGCTGCTATTGTTTCTATTGCGGATTACGGATGTTCCTACAATCGAAATAGACTGGACGGACGTGAGTACGGCCCCGCTTGATGTGAAATTAATAGATAGGTTTAAGCCTTTACTGGAGAACATCCCCGCGGAGCTGAAAAAGAAAGAACTTGTTATTAAGATCGCTACTTTATGTAATCATGTGTTTTGGGGCGCTTTCAGTGAGTTTATCAGAGAAGACTACGAGATTAACCCAGTATGTAAAATCTTATCCAGTGCTGCCGCCTAATGCCAACTCAACTTAATAAAAGTCTAGTTAGTATTATGATGGTTTGGTTTGGTTTGGTTTGGTATTGTGTTGAGTTGTGTTGTGTTGAGTTAGTGACTATTGTCTTTGACATTTAAGAGAATTTAGAGATAAGAAATAGGAGTTGGTATTGGTATTGGTATTGGTGTTGGTATTGGTATTGGTGTTGGTGTTGGTATTGGGTTATGTGTGCAATGTTAAGGTGGGTTGAGTTGGTTTTAGTTAGGCTTAATAAATTGGGTTTGAGTTTGAGTTTGGGTTAATGTGGTACTGAGGCGGCAGATGATCAAACTGATTATTAGGCGGTGCTGGGATTGCAAATTAAGTAGAGTTTGAGATAAGAAAAGGTATGATGATGAGGTTGTGGCCGAAAAAGCTGTCCTGGCTTAAGTGGGTTGTTGTCTGGCTAGTTGTTGTTTTAATATGTTGGCTGCTTAAGACATACGGAGTGTACGATTGGGTTTATGCGCGCTTAATTCGCAAGCCAAGTGATGCTACTCCAGATAATCTGACTAACCCAACTAAACCGACTAAAGTAGATCAAGACACCCAAACAGAGCCTATAACAACTCTGAATGACAAACAGAAGAAGGAAAGTAGAGAGAAGAAACAGCCAGGAGCCAAAATCAGTGAGAGTACAAGTTCTGCTGGCACAAATACTAACTTGTCTTTGGATTCTCAGTCCAACCCACCACAACTCCACCCAACCCAAGCCAACTCTATACCAAGTAGTGATGCTAATGCGGAGCCAAAAAGCCAAGAATCGGCAAGAAGTGCCAGTTCAACTGAAGTGGGTGTTGGGTTAGAAGAGGGGCCAGAAGAACAAGTGCGGCATTTAGCACCTGTTCAAGAGGAAGATGAGGATGTGATGGAAGAGGAGGATGTGATGAATGTGATGGAAGAGGATGAGAAGCGGTCAGGAGAGGGGCCAGAAGAACGAGTTCAGCACTTAGCACCTGTCCAAGAAGAAGATGAGGAAGAAGAAGTGAGTTCTCAACCATCAACCAATACTAAACTAACCCAAACCCAGCCACCCAACCCAACAACACCAGATGCTCCACTAGTTAAGTGTCTGCAGGAAATCCACATGATTAAGAAGCACGAAGACCACCGCTGGGTATATGACTCTAATCTATCTAAGTGGGACCTTTACTTAGATGTGAATGCAGTTCCCAGACCCGCTAAAAATCCAGAGTATCTTGTACTCTATGCAACAAAAAAGATACCCGCACCTCGTTGCCAGGAGTACATTGAACAGCTTAGCTTGCTAAAAAGAGTCAGATGCAGTATTCCCGTACACGTTAACCTCCTAAAGAAGTGGCAGGGCCATGAAGTATTCAAATTGATTCTTATTCTGCTGCGGACTGTCGAGGCCCCCAACTTAATAATTGCGTTAGGAGTAGAGAGCTTATTCGACCCCAGCACAATACAAACGGAAAAGGATCTAGTAGGGCTAAATTACTTAGTAGATGGCATTCCAGAGGAAATGAAGACGAGAAGGACTTCTTTAGTAGCTAATACAAAGCGTATAGGTACAAAATGGCGTAGTTTCTTTGGAATGATCAAACCGATCTATAACCTATGTAATGCCCACCCAGACAAACCTAGCAGTACTAAACCCAACCCAACTCAACCCAATACTAGCCCTGTACCAACCCCGTAATTAAGTAAGCGATGGGCGTTGCTAGCATTAATTTGCATCCTAACTTAACTCAACTTAACTCAACCCAACTTAACCCAACTCAACTCAACTTAACCTAACACAAGTTGAGATAAGTAGATTAAGAGCAGAAATACAATCAAAGTGATCAACAGGTGAAAGGAAAGAAGATTTAAGGAGATCTGGAATAGGAAGAGGCATGACAGGACGACATGCAAAAAGACTCGAGATGGCTTTGGGTGTACTGAGTGTAGTGCTGTTTTTCCTTCTGCTTCTACGAGTAATATCACTAACTTCAAAACCAGCGAGGCCAGATCCAGGATGTCTAATCTATGTAGGAGACAGAGAAGGACTAGGACTAGGATCAAGTGGTGTATCGAGTGATACATTGTATGGTGCTAGGAGACCGATGACAAAAGGGCTTAGTGTTGAGGACTGGGAAGAGTTAGGGTTGGCAAGAGGACTTAAGCCCAGTTCTGGACTTAGAGATAGACCAGAATCACCAGTTGAGTCACCACCAACTCAACCTAACCCATCTCAACCCAAACCTTCCATTTGTACTTCTATTTCAACTTCCATTTCAACTCCTACTTCGACTGCTAAACCTAAACCCACCACGACTCAACCCAACTCAATACTAAACCCCTAGCTCAATAAATCACAGTTTAATATGATATTACAACTTCACAACTTCACAACAATCAATCCTAACTCAACTCAGATCAGGAGAAAGAAGACAAGAAGTCCTCACCAGCCGGCACAACAAGCACTTCGCCGAAACCTAGAGGCCCTAACTCAACTCAACCTAACCTAACTCAACTCAACCCAAACCTAACTCAATACTAACACAAGAGACCGCAAAAGCCATAAAACAACAATTATGTATTGAGTTAGTATCAGTACTGGTTGCTTATCTACTAGTTAGCTATTGCTGGTATTAAGTTGAGTTGGGATTGTGGTCTTATTGGGTGGTTATTTACTGCTGATTTATGAGTATAACAAGTAAGTAACTTATCTTATCTCTGTTAAGTTATTGCAGAAACCCAAACTAATACTAAAGTAAGTAGTAGTAGATAGCCAGAGGCAAAATAAAAGCAAAGTCAAAGTGTGCCAAATCAAAAAAGAACAGACATAGTATTGTATTTTATTTTGC
>NW_026250651.1:0-32817 GCF_024244095.1 Nematocida homosporus | reverse complement strand
CAATATCATTAAACTCAGCTAAGATTTCAGTATACTTATTGCAATCAAGACCTTCCAGTTGCAACACCAGTTTGTTAAGACTAAGATCCGTGGTGGTTTTGTTTTCGGCTTTCATTGTTTCGATGTAGTTGAATAGTGGGAGTTCAGTGAGTTTATCTTCTTTCTTATACTCCTTGTATAACTTCACCTCATCTAATTTAACAAAGTCATTGATCACAAGTTTAGAGATCTTCTGGCATATAGGAAGGGAGAGAATTCGGGCAATATTAAGATTATTGTAGATTTGGTTCAGGATATGCAGTTCCATAGAATCGGCAAATGTGTAGTTGTTTAGTATCCAGTAAACAAGGTTATCATCAACTTTGTCTAGTATCAAAGCCTTGAGATTAAGGTGGCGTCGGAGGATTTCAGGGAGTGCGTTACCTCCTTCTATCTTAGATAGGTCAAAGGTGTGGAATGCATCAAGGCCGAAATTCGAAAATCTAAGCGTGTGGGCGGCAATATTGACGAATAGGCTTAAAAGGGATCGACAGATCTCGCTATCCTTATAATCTTCACATCCGTTAATGTTGATGTCTGTATAGTGTATATTCTGACAAAAAAGAGCATCTGGGCCGGCGACAAGACCATAATCGGCATAAACATACAGATTAGTCTTATATAAAGCCCTAAGGTTGATATCAACTGGTTCTTGAAGTTCCAATTTGTTATTGCTGCGATCTTCAGCAGGACATTTGATCCCACAACTCTGGACATGTTCTATCGACTTCTTACAATTCACACGTAGATTCTTTTCAAGGACCTCTAACGTATGTAACAAGCCATCTTGTCTGTTCTTATACTCAATTGTGCATTCGCCAACAGATATACCATATTTGGCGTATACTTCGGGGGTGTAATATTTGTCATACGTGTCCTTGAGACACCAACATTTCTGGGTAGATATTCTGATAGATATTTTAGTAGCAAAGGCGCGGGGAGTAGAATGTAGTTGCTGTTGAAGAGGATCTGGTTGGAATAGGTCTTTAGTAGACTTAGGAACAATAGCTATAATAGTATGAACATTGATGGTCGGATTATTGCGTCTAATAAGACAGAGAAGAGTCTCCCAACGCAGTTCTAGAACTATTTCGGAATGAATGTCTTGAGTAGCATTCTCAAGACCAGTTAATGTTAAGTCTTCCGATTCATTAATAAGAACAATCTTTTGGCATTGGATTTCTTGATTGTGGAGAGCTGTGAAATCAATATGGGTGCTGTCCTCAACATCATTTTCATAGCTCTCTGCGGTCGAGCCTGCGCAATAGGTTAGAAGACGTTTTCGATCTTGGATTACTGTCACTATCAGAGTGAGTTTGGCAACTAGCTTCCGCTGGGACAACATTAACCCAATAAGATCTACCCTAGTTGGGTTCAAACAACAGACATTAACTGTGAGATTGCGATTTGGATTCGAAGCAGCACAATCGATTGTTTCTTGTAGTTCGGTCAACTCAGGATATAAGCCAACCGACTTCAGGGGGCGGATTAGTGCTGAATCATAATACTCTATTCTAAGCTCCAGCTCCTTACACTTTAGCATGTTGATGACTTGAGATATCACTTTTAATTTGTCTTTACACTTCTCTGAATACTCTAGGTTATAAACAAACACGGCCTTAGTGGATATGAAAACAGTAATATCATTCAAAACTGTGCGTAGTTTTTCTAGGTCGCTGTCATTAGATATCGTGAATTTTAACTTTGGCCCAGGCCACGTCACCATATACTTATCAATGTTTTCGGTGGGGCTAGTTGGACTTAAAGCTACAGTCGAGTCCGAGGCCACCGCCGTTACTTCTTCAGTCATGTGCCTCTTAACATAGACGAGACACTTCTTAGGATGAACCGAAAATCCAATTGCAGTTAGATCTTTAGTCACCTTAGGTGAGTTTACCCAACCCACCGGAGCAATTGTTTCCTGCCCAGCAAAGTCACTATCACCACTCTCACCGCTACTCGTATCATCACTACTCTCATCACTACTCCAGCATCTCACACTACCTAACACTAACACTAAAGAACACAACACAATCACGATTCTATATCTAATCGTCCGACCGCGATAAATCCTATTTCTATTCACACCTTTAACTATTTCAAGATAAGACATACCATTCAAAACCAAAGTAAATTTATCTAAATGAAAACTGATCTCTCAAAAGAGTAGATAAGAAAATGGATTAATTACTTGGGGCCCTTGCTTTGTTGCTAATGCCATAAATGAACATGAATGATTCTTGTTAGACTGAATCAAGGAGAATAAACAAGAGTCTGTTAAGTTTAGGTTAATATCGTGCTATTGAGTGGTAGCCCGCCGTTTTCAACCAATACTAACTTCAACCAAAACATAATCAGACCGGACGCTCGTAGGATCTATTGAACAAAGTATCAAAGTGTTAGGTATGACGTGTACAACACCTAAGATTCCGTGCCATAGCATCAAATTAGTATCTTCTTAATCCAAATAGATCCTGTATTTATAGTTTGGACTTGTACTCTACCAACCTCTAACCCAATACTAACCCAATGGAATTGCTGATGAAGACTAAAGATATGTTGACTTATGCTTATCCCCTTGAAACAGACTCCGATGCGGCTGTTGTAACATCAAGGATCCGTGTTCACTAGCAAAGAATGGTGGTGGATACTCTGAGCACCACAACTAACTATACTATATCTCTATTTATTGGCTTACAGACTTACCGCGGCCATTTACTTAGCTTACGATGAAAACCCACAGACCCATAGATCTACCATTCGCAGTAATTCTCCCGTATTTACCATAGCGACCTTCTCACTTTCACGCTTAATATTTCCTAATGCCTGCATAATTCGCTTCCTTTTAGACACATCCATCTGCCAGGCCAGTTTCTTCATTCTTTCCACAATTGGCCGGGCCCGTCTCGCCTTCTCCAGGGCCTGGGCATACACCAACCGCCCAAACAGATAGCAAATTCCTTTTGAAACCAGTCTTGGACCCATATCGTACTCAACTACTCCTCCGGTCTCACGGTTGCACAGTAACATCTCCGGGACCTTCCTAATCTTCTCACTCGGCATGACATTAGTTCTAACTACTTGCCGCCGTGCAATTAAAAACATCATATCCTCTATCTTTCCCAGTACACTCAATAAATTGCCATACAATACTTCTCGGTTCTTCTCCTTCGTCTCTTTATCCTCCACTAAACCGTCATTGTAATTACTCAGCACCATATAGTTGTACAACGTATCTTCACTATTCTCATCGGCCAAAACAGTAATCCCCTGGGAGAAGTGCTTAATGTTGTACAAATGCGTATGCAGTATAAAGTGCAACAGGCCAAAGACCACCCATCCATCAAAAATCACTCCAGCCAAAGCCATTCCTAAACCCAAAATACTACCATCACCACTTCTAGCCAGCAGCCAAGCACCAAGTACCGGACCAGCACTAACCAGCCCAACTTGCCAAATACTCGTTCGTCGAACCAAGTACCGCAACAATCCCATCTTTACTCCCCCACCATCACCACTCTTCTCGCCTTCCAGGACATCTCGTCCCCATAAACACTCATACACCACTACCAGCCAAATACTCAAACCAGACAGCAAAGCCATTCCAGCACTCACTCGGCCACCAGATACGGCCTTCTGCACCGGCAGCCACAAAGCAATCACAGCCCCCAGTCCAATCACCATCTTCTCCCCAGAAATCCGACCTCGACTCCACTTCCGCACCAGCATCCAGTGCATTACACTCAGCACAGTTATGACAGCTAAATCAGCTAAGTTTACATCCGCCACCAAAGATACCGGAGAATTCATAAGACCCAGCAAAACCCAGCCAAGTCCCTGGCTCTTCCAATGCACTAATACTGCACCCACATATCCCATTCCCAAAGTCGTCATTAAACCCGCCAAGCCACTCTTCTTACGTACACATTCATTAGATCCAGACATGCCCGAAAAAATGGAAATGCACAAGTGTGTTCATTGCCAAACATCAATCTCTACCCTAACTGAACCCTCGCTTGCTAACTCTAAAACCACCCGATCGTCCCTTTGCATGGCCTGCAAACAAGTCGCTGATCCTTACATCTTCAACCAACTCAAATTCCTACAAGACCTACTACTTTTCAAACCAGAAGCTTTCCGCCACTTGGTTTTCAATACTTCTTCCCCCACTCCCACCACTCTCTTCCTCATTCGCCTTGCCGTCCAACTCATCAATACTTTCACTCTCCTCACTCAATCCCAACTCCTACTCCCCCATACCAACCCAATTGTTCTGAGCCCCGATTCTCCAACTCAATTCCCGCCCTCGTCCTTCTCCCCCCAATCTAACTCCACTCTTCTCCTTAATCACCCCCAAATTTACGCCCACTTTCTAATTCAAACAACCGAACCCATCTTCCTATTCTTACTTTTTGCCAAAGTCTCTACACTACGCCGCATCACTAAGATTGTTATTTTAATCTCTACTTTTTGTTTTCTCAAACTACCTATCTTTATTTCTCTTTCTACCTATCTATTTTACGCCCAAATGATCAATCTTATCGTATCTCTAATGACAGCCAAAGCCCTATCCATTCTCCTGAATACTCCCTACTATAATCTCCTCCTAGCCATCCTGTTCCATCGTTGTTTGGCTAATCTACTTTTGAGTAACGAGTTTCAGATATAGCCAGCCGCAAAATTTATTTCATGAATTCCACTCTCCTAGTCAATGCTTCGGCTATCGTGCTTTTTATCTTTACTCTCGCCTTCTCTTACTCTTATACCTTCATCAAGTCAACTCTTAAAGTCTATGATTACGTCAAATGTTTAACTGGCGGTTTTATTATTGGTATTATTCTAGTTGAAGTCTTACCAGATATCTATTCTTCTGATAGTATGGTCCCAGCCGTAGTTACCGGTATCTCTTTCTTCTTCCTTTTTACCATCAGTAAGCTTTACATTGAAAGAGCTAATGTCGGCGAACAAGATTCTATCCCAGCTGGTGCTTCTAAGAAAGAAGCACTTATCTTTATCTTGGCCTTAAGTTTACACTCTTTCATGGAGGGTCTCGGTATATCTAACAAAGAGAACGAAAAACTCGTCTGGTACTTAGTCAGTATTCTTATCCATAAATGGCTAGAAGCTATTGTTCTAGGCGCCTCAGTCCTTACTTCCGATCTCTCCCCTAAAGTATGTTTCGTACTCCTATTGGTCTATTCCTCACTTACTTCCGTCGGTGCTTTACTTGGCAAGCAATTATCCAGTGGTTCCAGTAATTCCCTCATTCGTCATACTCTTGATGGTATTGCTGCCGGTAGTTTCTTCTACATTGGTTTTGTCGAAATGGTCGGTAACGAGTTTGAAACTTCATCTGGAAAACTTACTAGAGCACGTACGTTCAAAAAAACACTATCTATGTTTATTGGTTACTTCATTATCACTACTGTGATTTGTTTGAGCCATACTCTCGAAGAATTATATCATAAATAGGCCTTGGGAAATTTAGCAAATTTTCGATGCAAGCAAGTGAGTTTATTATGCCGATAGCGGTTTTTCTTTGTTCTTTCATTCCTAGTTTAACTCCTACTATGCTCCTTTCGTCCCCCAAGCTGCGGAAGCTTTATAACAAAGCTAGTATTATTTCAGCCGGTTTATTATTTGCTATTCTCTTTATGGATTTCATTCCCCATATGGTTAAAGGGGGTCATTCTTGTTGTGATGGGAGTCCTAACTTAGGTTTAGCTGGTTCTTTAGAGGCGAATGCAAGTGAGGTTAAGGCTCACCAACAGGCAGGATGTACTTCTGGGTGTACGCATACTCATCATGTTAAAACTGAATCAAGTAGTACGCCTGGTCAGTTAGCGGGTAGTAATAGTCATAATCACTCTCATTCTCATGATCATTCTCATTCTCATGATCATAATGATAAACATGCTCATGAAACGACTTTCTTTGGTCATCATGTTCATGCGGTGAAGAATTCCCAGTTGGGCTTAGCTATTGCTGGTTTGGTTTTTATTGGATTGATTGTGATTGATCAAAAGATCATTAAGCATAAACATTGTGATAAAGAAGATACAGAGGTAGTAGTTCAAGGTAGTGGGAATAGAGGAGGTAGTGGTAGTGGTAGTAGTATTTCTGGGCATAGTCATGGTCATGGTCATGGTCATAGTCATGCCGTGGGTAAAGGGAATGATGCTGATATTAACTTGTGTTGTACTGAAGGTCTTAAGTATAAGACAACGGCTAAACAGGCACTAGTCTTTATCTTTGTCTTTTCAGTGCACTCTATCTTTGAAGGCATGGCATTTAGTCCTACTTCTGAGAAGAATACTAAGATTCTGTTTATGGGTTTACTGATGCATAAGGTTTTGGAATCTATTACGGTAGGTGTAGCTCTCTTTTCTTCTACGTTTTCGATTAAGGCCAGTACTGGTTTATTATTGTTTTACTCATCTTTAACGCCATTAGGTATGATTTTAGCTATGACTATTACGGGAGTATTACAAAGTCCGTGGGTTCATGATGCCTTTATGGGGATGGCCTTTGGCAGTTTGAGTTTTATTGTTTTGGTTGAGATGTTACCTCCTATTATTCATTCTTTAGTTGATGTTAAGAAGATTCTTTATCTATTAGGTGGGTATTTTATTGGAGCGGTTATGATTGTTTACGGCCATGGCAGTTGTTGCTAAGTTAAGTTAAGTTATGATTGAGTTGGTTTGTGATTGAGTTGGTTTGTGATTGAGTTGTGGTGGGGTTGGGTTATATTAAGATAGCAACGGAATCCCACTTAGAATAGAGTATTATTAGCTGCTAAAGCACTCCCTATTGTAGCACCTCAACTTATTACTTAGTTACCTGCCCAACCTCACCTCACCTCAATCTTATCTCAACTCAATCTTAACTTAACATAACATTTGGCTAAATACTCATTCTTATCTTTTGCTTTAGAGATGGCATCAGTAATAACAAAATAGTTGCTGAGATAGGGAGTACGGTGGTATCTGGCTTGGGGAAGACTCTTTTGCCTACTGTGACTGTCGTAGATGCGATATAAGACCCAAAGATGGGGAATAAAGGATAGGGGTGTTTTATTTTTATGCTTGATAGAGAGAAGTTCTCTTGTTTGACTCGTAGTGCTGATGTTCGTTTATTGGTTCAAATAATTCAAAAACGAGGTGAATCTCTTTGCTTACTTCAAGGTCATATTTCGATTGCGATTAGTATGGCATACCGTTTAGTGCTTAATTTGTATGGGAGGAGGCGGTTAGGTCGGTTTGAGAGTATTAGTTGTTTGGTAGTTGGGTTGCTGAATCTGAGTGGAAAGATAGGAGGGTTGCGGCAGGCAATGGGTAAGTTAGTGGCTCAGTCTTTGTACCAGAAAAGGTATCTTGAGAGTACGGCTTGTATCAAAACAATTAGAATAGATGGAGTTGAAGTTGTTTTATTTAGTGAGGCTGAGTTGACTATGTATCGTGAGAGTGTGCCTAGTGTCCTGTTGCAAACGGAAGTAGTGATTAGTACTTTGTTAGATTTTGATTTTGCCTTTATTGATGTCCATGCTGGGTTTGGCCCAAGATTGCAAGCTAGTGATTTACCGGCTAGTACTAAAAAGACGGCATGGGTGCTTTTATCTGATATGGTCTTTTGTGGTTTGGGTACTTTGTTTACTGCTGAAGTACTTATGACTGGAGCTGAGTATATAGCTATTAACTTGCATAATTATGGGAGTAAGACTAAAGACTGGCTGCCCAATCATACTCCATCGGGTTTAGTGCTTGAACTAGAATCTGAATTGATGTATGTATATAGGAATAATTGGCTGGCTTCAGTTGGGTTCAACCGGCACAAATAAGACAATTTGGATCGGCGGCTAAAGCATGGTAGTGTAGTACTGGAGATGTATCTCCAATATAGAGAATAAAGTTAGTATTTAAATTCGGATTGGTTAGTGGTTGGACTGGTTTGGCCTTTAGCTTATCAAGTAGGACAAGTATAACAAGACTAGCACAGATTGAGTTTACTGGAGGTGTATTGGGCTGAATCATAGTAGAGATTTCTTCTACTTGTTTGGCAGTAAGTTGATCAACTGGTTGCTCGGCATAGGTAGAGTTGTACCGTTCGGCTACTTTATGGTAGAGTACTTCAGCTATCTTCTGATCACTAGGTACTGTTCTATGTGCCTGACCAAGACTGTTACTTTCTTTGGCCAGTAAAGTCATTATTGTTCCGGTCACTCGTTCACTAGTCATCTGTTCTGGTGGTGGAACTGAACTCCGTACGGAACAAAGGTTCTTAAGTCGTTTCTCAGGTGGGAAGAGCCAATTCAAGCAGTAGATACATGGTGAAGGCCGCTGAGTAAAGAAACAATGGGCTTTAAACCTTTCTGTTCCACAATCAATATACAATCGCTGTGAATTAGTACATTCCATCACTATATAGTAGTAGAAGTTCACCCGGGCTTGAAAAGTATCTAATGCGGCAATGTATACATCATACTCAGCCAAACGGCCAACTGTCTGACTAGCTAAATTGACATCTTGACAGTAAGTTCTAATTTCACCACTAAATCCATCCCTTTGCAACTTTCTACGCATTGCCTCTGTCTTCCACATACCAACTTCATCTTCACCATAAGACTGATGGGCCAAATTACACCATTCCACTCGATCCATATCCACTAATCCCAGCTCACTAATCGCCAATTCTGAGCACTCCACTAACCGATGCACAACCGCCGACCCCAATCCTCCTAAACCAGCCACACAGACGCGCATACCAATACAAATTTCGCAAAACCACACTATCTCAATATCACATTGACTCAACTTGACTCAACTCTAACATAACACAAACTCAACTCAATACCACTATCATATCAATTAACACCCAACTTAACTCAACTCAACTCAACCCAACTCAACTCAACTCAACTTAACACAACACAACATAACACAAACACAAACACAAACTCAAACCCAAACCCAACCCAACTTAACATAACCCAAACTCAACTCAACTCAACATAAACTCAAATTAACCATATCTTTACTTCAATTAATTCCTCTGTCCAATAGATAAACACTCCAACTAGCTGGAAGCCTTAACTACGGCAAAGGTTTTGTACCTAATTAGACCAACATAAGGAAAGTAACTTGCTCTTAAGTGAAACTCGCCCTTATTAAGTGGGCGTGAAGTATCAGCTGTTTTGACAATAATACCTTTCTGAAGATGACTAATCCCGTTTTTCTTTATCAATGTGTCCCAAACGGTTTTTTCACTAATCTTATCTCCTCGTTGGGTTCGATGGACCAAATAGACATAAACTTCCTTAACATTATGATTCAAAGTACTTTCTAGGTTGATATTAGGCGTAAATACCATTGAGCCAGACTTAGCCTTTTGAATAGAAGGCGAACAAGGCAAATCACCACGATTCATCAGTAAAGACCCAATAAGTAAGACAAGACATAAAACACCCAAATAAGAAGAGAAGATTGAAAGAACTTTCCCCAATCGTTTGCTTGACGTATTCATGACAAAAATAAAAAGGATCTCTATGTACTACTCCAATCTCTTCTTATCTCCCCATCTCAATACTAACCCAAGACTCGTCTAGGCTTAAATACCTCATTTATTACTTGCCAGTTGATCCAAAGCCACCAGCTGCTCGTTCAGTTGCACTAAGCGATTCAACTATTTGGGGCATAGCTTGGAAAACAGGAATGATAAGTATTTGGGCAATTCGGTCATGCACTGCATACTCAAAAGGCTGAGATCCAGTGTTCAAAAGCATCACAAAAAGTTCACCACGATAATCCGAATCAATTACACCTCCTAAAGTTATTACACCATGTTTAGAACAAAGTCCTGAGCGACTACTAATTTGACCATAGTACCCAGTTGGGATTTTCATGGCTATCCCAATACTAATAAGTTTCCTTTCCCCGGGATTAATACATCCAGTTTCAGCTGAATACAAGTCATATCCAGCACTTTCTGGAGTAGCTCGTTTAGGACATCGGCCCTTATCATTTAACAACTGAATATTGAAACTAACTGGTTCTAGAGTAGTCATTCGAAAATAAAATTGGCCTGGAATGTATTGATATTGTATTAGGTTGAGTGGGGTTAGTGTTGAGTTGGTATTGAGTAGGGTTGGTTTAGTATTAGGTTGGTATTGAGTGGGGTTGAGTTTAGTTTGGGATGGTTTAAGTTAGGCTAAGTTGGTTTATGTAGTGCTGCCATACGACCACTACCAAATACCAACATAATGCCACCACAATACCAATACGATCAACTTGATTACTAGTAAACTACTCACTACTTAGTACACACTACATACTACTTACTAATACCAATACCACTACTAACACTAACTTAATATGACGTCATCTTATTTTAACTCACCCGTATTTACTTAATAAATGGTGCCCACACTTATCCCAAGTTATCTCAAGTACTATCTTTAATAGAGTATGTATTAGTTAAGTATTAGGTTAGGATTGAGTTGGTATTGAGTGGAGTATAGTTAAGAAAAGATAGATAATAACCCGTACTAGGTCGTAAATAGTAAGTAGTAGTCATTAAATGAAACGGTTTATTGGGTGGAATTGGTTTTTGGTGGAATGTCATTTTGAAAGGGAACGTGCTTAGATAATGCCAAGTCTTTCTTTGATAGTGATTACGGCTTGCCAGTCGCGTTGTGAAAGGGCATCCTTGAAATTGTCCTTGAGCAGATCAATAGACTCTCGAGTAAGTCGACTGATGATTTCGTCGGTTTCAAAGATCTTTTTCCCAAAGACAATTGGATTAGCTGTAGCTGGTAGTTCTATCTTGATTGAAGCTCGTGAATCGGGTTTGATCTTATCTGTTTTGGGGTCGGTTTTTTTATCTTCCAGAATACTGGTGACTTTACCTATGAAAACAGGTCCTTCTTCTCGTAGAACACTAAGTGGAGTACCAAGTCTGAGAATTCCTTCTAGGACTTTAACTCCTAGCACTAATGGTGATCGCTTGGTAAAAACACATCCAGGCACAATAGAAAGAATGCACGGGAAAACAACTTTATCTTTAAGTTGTTCTTCAGCTGAAGCCCAGAAGTCTTCCATATGTTTCTTGTACCGTTCAGTTAAATGATAGATAATCTCAGCCGTGATAATTTTGACACCAAAATCTTTAGCTAAAGATAGTGTTTCAGCCGTAGGATGAATGTCAAAACAAAGCATAGTAGCAAATTCCGGCCTTCTTTCTAAGATAGTAGCTACTTTCATGATATCTTTTTTTGCAATACTACCTACACCTACACTTCTAATCGGAATTTGCTGATCTTTCAAAATAGAGATAAGTGCTTCTAGTGCTCCTAAAGTTGAAGCTTGGGCATGAATACCATCTTCACCTACCGCATCAAAAATACTACCCGTACTAGATGAACTGCCAGAAACAAGATTTTTAATCGTATTTCTTATCTGTTCTTCAGCTTCAGCTTTAACTTGAGCTACTTGGTCCTTAGGTACGGCATAAACTTTACTCCCAGCTAAAGCTCCTTCTAGTTTAGGAGCTACAATTCTAACTCCAATAGCTGCTTTAACTTGCTTATTCTCCTGGTACTTAGACTTAACTCGCGTCTCCTTCATGGGATGGGGAGTAAGTAGTTTGCGAATAGTTGTATCAACTGCTCCATTTTGCGTACAAACTACAATACTATCTCCTTCTGAAAGAACTCCACTTGATAAGATAACATCGATAGAAGGTGCTTTACCCTCTTCTGATCTTGATTCCAGCACCATACACTCAACTTGTTCCGCGAACTTCACTCGTTTAAGCATACGTGTTTCCACTAAATTCACCAGTAAAGATAACAAATCGCCAATTCCTTCTCCAGTTATAGCTGAAGTAGGTACAATTGAAATATAAGATTTAGGATCAGGGTTTTTTAAGAAGATAGCCGTATTAAGACCTTCCGCGGCTAATTCCAAAACAATCTTTTCAAATCGATCTTTAAATTCACTTTGGGCGGCTTTGGTTTGCTTTTTGATTGAAAAACCAGTATTACTTGATTTCCAGCCATTAATCCTATCTATTTTGTTTAAAGCAATAATAAATGGAGTCTTTCTGGACCTTAAAATCTCAATACTCTCTTTAGTCTGTAATTCCAGACCGTGCATAATATCAACTACTAGAACAACAATATTGCACATAGAAGACCCGCGATTTCTTAGGTTGGAAAAAGCTTCATGGCCTGGTGTATCTATAACTAAGAGACCTGGAATGTGTTGGGCTGTTATACGGTACTTCTTCTCTAACTCTTGCATGGGAATGTAAGTAGCTCCAATCTGTTGAGTAATTCCTCCGGCTTCGGCTAGTTGGACTTCAGTTTCTCTGATTCGATCAAGTATTTTGGTTTTACCCGTATCGGCATGGCCTAGAATACAACAAATTGGACTACGATAATCGGACTCTTTCTTCTCTTCTTTCTTAAGAGAGTAGTGTTGGGTGGGTTTCTTAGCTGGTCGGGCCATAGTTAATCTGGCTAGTTTATTGGCCAGTTGATCTTCTGGGGTGGGTGATTGACTTTCAGCTGGAACTTTATCTGAACTTAGATCTTCGATTTGTTCTTCTTCTTCTATCTCTTCTGGATTGTTTTGATATTCAGTATACATACTGTACATCTCTTCATAGCTAGTATCCTTTCCTTTCTTTTTGGCCATATTAGGCAAATTTTGCTTGGTTGTATATAATTGGAGTGATTAGATAGTGAATTTAGTTGATATCTGTTTTGGTTTGAGGTATTTTTGCTTGGTTTTTGTTTTGATAGGACAAGATTTAGTCTAGGTGGTATTAGGCCCTGGTTAAGGCAAAATCTAAAAGGAAAGACAGAAAGTTTTGAAATTGAAGATGTTCTATTTAGATTTAGATTAGATTTAGATTAAGTTGGGTTGAGTTGAGTTGAGTTGAGTTGAGTTGAGTTGGTATTGGATTTGGATAATAAATTGAGTAAGTTAAATAGATATGAAGTTAGTAGATATGAAGTTAGATAATAAATTGAGTAAGTTAGTAGATAGGAACTAATTCACAATGTCTTTATTGAGTTAGAGATCAGATGATAAGAGATCATCAATAGAAGGAATGACTGGGTTAGTAGTTGGGGTAGGAAGCTTTTGCTTGGAATTAGTAGTGATTGGGTTGGGGTGGGTTGGCTTGGTAGAGGTTAGTATTGGGTTGGTAGGAATTGGGTTTGTATTGGTAGGAATTGGGTTTGTATTGGTAGGAATGTTAGATGTTGGGTTGGTGTTAGTGTTAGTGTTAGTAGTGGGTGTGGTATGGTTGGTGGTGGTATGGTTGGGTGTGGTATGAGGAGTAATAGGAATAATGGGTTTGGGTTTGGGTTTAGGGATGATATTAGGAGTTGGTGTGGTGGTTGATTTGGGGGAAGTAGAGATAGTAGAGATAGTAGAACTAGACGGAGTAGATAGGGGGCGGTTGGGTCTAATTAAGTTATTCTCATCTAGGGCGGTTTGTGGATTGGGCTTGATTTTCTTGATGGCAGATGCATAGTGCTTATCATAGCAGCAGCTGCCTAGAGCTGTTCCAAATTGTCTGAGGGCTCGTTTAAGACTATCAGTGATCGCCGACTTGTGGGCTTGTTTGAAGGCTTTGCCTTTGCCTTTGATTCTCTCGGCGGATCCAACTCCCATATCTTCACGGTACGTTCCATCTTTAAGTATAACTCGGGCAATCGCACTAACTGTAACTGTGTATCGCTCATCGGGATATTCTTCGATAGCTAGTACATCTATCTTTTTAATCTCTGAAGACCATCCATCGAATCCAAAGATTCTGTTAGCCACTTGAATAATGGCCCAGCCCTCAACATAGGCCTCTTCAGTATACCCAGTATTTCGGAACTTGATGTACTCGGGACCAAGAAACTTATTCAATTGTTGCTGACGTTCAGAGGAGGTCATTAAAAAAATGGCTGGAATCAGTGAGTATATAGAGAAAGAGATGTCTATTCAGTGGTAATATCAGTATTTAGATGTATAATAAACCAACCAACTTAATTGTACTTGCTGGTGCGTTGTGATTAGCTGATCAGATAATATAACTTTATTGAACCATCCCAATTTAGGTCTTAGGGATGGACTAAGAGACACTTAGACTCGTACTAAGCGCAGAGACTTCTGGATAGATCTCTTGAACAAGATAAATACTTTGATAAGTTAGCATAACTCGGAATATTTCTTCAGCTAAGTCGGGGGAGAGTTCAGCTGCTTTTTGGAAAAGACTGAACCCATCAGGATTACCTTTAGCAATAGTAGCTTGGGCCTTCTGGAGGAGTAGTGAGCCATTATAAGGATCCATATTAATAGCCTTTTCTAGACACTTATTGGCCTCTTCAGTATTGTTAAGGGTAGTATGTCCTATATAGAGGAAGAACAAAGCCCGCGGTGAATTAGCGAAGCGTTTAAGAGAAAGACGATCAATGACTTCTTGGAGTAGAGTTGGGACATTACTTGATTCAATTTGGGAATACAATTCAATAGCAGCACAAAGAGCATTAATATCATCTGGGAAGGCACGAAGGGCTTTTTGAATGGTTTTGATGGCTTCTTGATGCTCGCCTAGAGAGAATTGTGACTTGGCGTTAGCAATAAAGGGTAGAACTATTTCACCTTCATTTTCTAGTTCAAGGATATTAACCAAGTACTGGCCCATATTATCACTAGTCAAGTAAATCTGGGCCAAATACATACGCACAATAGGATCGTCTTTCTTTTTCATAAAGGATGCTAGTTGGGTTTCTTGCATATCAACTGGAATGTTTTTGAATTTTTGAATATAGATAGAAAGAACATCACCGTAAATTGTATCTGAACTTTTCAAAAACTTAATTGCTTCTTCAGGTCTATCTTGAATAAACCGAATATTACCGATCACAAACCTACTTCGTTTGGTCAGTCGTTGAGTAGCTAATGATTTTTCTAAAGACTTGATAAGTTCAGTATAGGTCTTTCCATCAATATAGGTAAGTAACTGTATATCTTCTGCTGATGCTTCACCAAAGGCGGGATCGCGCAAGGTTTCTTTGAAAATCAGTAGAATCTCTTCGAGTTTCACAAAGGGAACAACAAGAGTATCGGTTTTGCTGGATATTAAAGCAGCTTGTTCTTTAGCTAGCTGAGCTATTTTAACATCCAGAAGATTGTGCCATTCATTCAAGTATTGCGTACAACTGGAATTAGTTGGAATGGAATTAGTTGGGCTGGAGTTAGTTGGGCTAGAATTAGTTGGAGTGGAGTTAGTATTGGTAGGTGTTGCTTGCTTATTCAGATCATGTTTTTTGATAATAAGGTAGGCAGTGATGACAGCTAGGCCTTTAAGCCCGCCGTATCCTTTATCTAGCTTTTCAAGTTTAGCCAAACGATTGAAGGTATTCATGTGCAATGGATTGAGCTTAAGAGTTTGTTCGGCATAGGTCAAAACCTCTTGATAGTTCTTCATGGCTAAGTGGGTTTGCGAAATATTGTTACAGAGTTTGGCTGCTAGATCTGGTTGTAATTCAATTGGACCTAATAAAGATAAGGCATGAGTGTACTGTTTAAGTGCTTCTTCGTAGTTCTGAGCTAAGTAATAAGCAGTCCCATCTTCCTTGATTTCCAACGGGGATTTGGTTTTATACTTAATATACTTATAAGTTGCGTATCCAACTGCTATCGCCGTGGTAAGATAAGCCAGCCAGAAGGGGGTTTTCTTACTCTCCATAAAATTTGCCGAGTTAGATTGCTTATGTATTGAATTGAGTTAGTTTAGTATAGTATTAGCATTAGTTTGGGTTGGTATTGAGTTGGTTTAGTGTAGTATTAGTGTTGGGTTAGTTTGGTATTGAGTTGGGTTAGTGTAATATTGAATTAGTATTGGTATTAGTATCAGTATCAGTGTAGTATCAGTATTAGTATTGAATTGGTTTAGTGTAATATTGAATTAGTGTAGTATTAGTGTAGTATTGAATTGTTATTTGGTTTATATATAGTGCCTGCTTTATTGTGTTGTATATGTTGAGTTGTTATTGTGCTGGTTAGTATTGGGTTAGTACTAGATTGATTGCAATTGATAATAAATTGATATAAACATAGTATTAACTGAATACAAGAGGCCTAATCTACTAGCCAGAATTGCCTTTGATGCGCTTGACGATTTCGTCGAATTCTGATGGATGAATTCGGTATAAAGGATTGTGGCCGGGGTCGTTCATGGTGGGGCCATAGAGATACCAGAAAATGGCTCCCATAATCACAAGTAAGATAATAATACTGATACTAATGCACACAAACTTATAAGAGAGTTGCTGTCTTCGAAGTTTCTTCTTATCTATTTCGTTCTTTTTATCTTCAATCAGTTCTTCTCTGGTGATATGGAAACCATCTATCCAGCCAATTAACTGGTTCCACCAGTCTCTTACAATAGACATTCTGGGCGATAGTTTCATTTGATCTGGAAGTACTTGGGTTTGGATAGAGCTTGTATTTGATGCTTTCATGGTAAGAGCTTGCTTGGAATTTAGCTCTGGATTAGCAGATGCAGCTGATATAGTGATGGAATGAGTGAATAAAGCAACTAGGACAATAGATATAATAGTTAAGTAATTCAGTCTTACCATTTCTCTGAAAAAATTTCGATTGATTACTGATCAAATCTAGCCGAATTTTGGGTTTTGATAGTGCTGAGTTGTGTTGAATTGGGCTAGTATTAGGCCGGGTTATTGGATTAGTATTCGGTTGGTGGTAGATTAAGTTGTATTTATATTGGTTTTATTGTTGGCTAGGGGTTATTTTGGCATTTTATTTGGTTTGGGTTAAGTTGGATTTAATTTGCACGTTTTTCCTTTTATGGTAATTTACAACAATCTGGCCCGATAAGGAAAATTGCTTACATAATTCCATTTGTAGAGCTAAATGGTTTAGGATGGATTAGTGCTAATGCAGTTAGGGTTTGTGAAAGACTTCATTCCAACTGTACCGGAAACTGTCAAAGAGAGAGACGGCGAATGGTTTGGTGACTGGAGTAGATGAGGTTGTGGTGGCAGGAGTAGATGGAATTGTGGTGGCCGGAGTAGATGGGATTGTGGTGGCTGGAGTAGATGGGATTGTGGTGGCTGGAGTAGATGAGGTTGCGGTGCTGGGTTCAGTTAGCCAGTCAATAATTTTAGTGAGATAGGTGGCGAAGTTATCTTCGGCGATGTCCTTGGGTGCTGGGCCGGTAGGGATGACTGGCTGTGCAGGAGGCTCTATATGGGCAAAGCCTTCAAGGGCGCTTATTGAGTGGTGATAAGCCAGTATGGCCGTGAAAGTGACAATTCCGCCTATCACAACCGCAAGGGCGGCATAGCGCATGGTTTTGTTTAGTTTAATAAGAGACTCTTCTTCTGGATTGGTTCTATACTCCCAGTTGTGAGCTACTCGACTTTCAAGTAACACGCCGGCCAAGAGGCAAATGGCAGATAAGCAAATGATGTTAGCGGCACAGACAACTTGAATAACACTTGCAAATGGAATAAGAAGCACGCACAGATTGGCAATAACCAAAAGTAATCCAGCTGCGCCGTAAAAGCCACAAGATATCTGGCGGACTAAACGGATATGATCTTGGCGATGTCGATTGCTAACTAACGAAAAAATCAAGCTGAAGACCAGGGCTAGTATCTCTAGAACGAACACAACGATAAACGACCAGCGCATTGCAGTATAATAAGAAGCTGCTGTATTGGCGGTAAGCACCACGAAGTGGGCATGAATGCATATGGCTACCAAAACAGACATAACAACCGCAATAAAGACTTTGTTAAGTAAGTGATGGTTTCTATATCTACTGTACATAAAGCTAATCCGGAGACAGGCCAGCAATATAATAGCCACCGGAATAATCAATGGCATCATCTTCGGTATAACCAGTAAGGATAATACCAATAAGAATGCAACAAACCCATATACAGCGGTTAGGGCTTGCTTGAATAAGCTAAAACTACCTCGATAAGTATCTTGAGTTGGGTAATTCGGGTCTTTAAGTGGTGCTGTAGATGTATCTCTTTGTATCGACCAGTTGCCAAGCACATCGCGAAAGGTCGTGAGATGCTTCGTTAGCTCGTCCTCAAGCCCATCAAGATTCTGCTCGCCTCCATTAACTGCGTATAGAGTAAGCACTATTTGCCGTTGCGGAGCATAAACATGGAGAAGAATCAAGAGCTTTGTGAGGTAGCGGTAGCATGCCTCGTTCTTAAGTAGAGCTTCAATTCGAACTTCAATCTTATTGGTGTTATATAAACCGACTATATCACTGTTTGTTAGTTTCCAAGGATTATTGTAGAGAGAGATTGAAGTACTTTTGAAAAGGCGAACACTGCACATCGGGCCTACCGGTGCTGGTTCAGCGGCAGCGGCCTGGGGATCTGTTGGTGGTGCGGGTGGAGGTAGATTGGCATCAGGAGCAGTAGGTGCTGCGGCGCCTAAGAGAAAAGCATCTATATTCTCAAGTGCAAAATCAAAATTAGTCTCGCCCGTATCATGTAATAAAAAGGAATGCTGCAGTGGATGCCATTTAGTAATAAGCGAAGTTATAAGACCATCCTCAGGAGTAGTCCGGCAGCACATTTCGGCGTATTTAAGCACAGCATCAATCACGTCGTGGGAGAATAGAGCGGACTTTTCTCCAAAGATATCTTGGGCCCCTGGGTCGCGCGATTGGTTAGCAATAAGATCTACTAATTCTGCTCGTGTGGCTGGAGCGCTACGCTCTATCTCAAAAAGCTGTTGAAAGCCCTTCTCTATCTCAGTGACCATCTTAATATTACAACCCAGTTCGGTGTCGGCATCGGCTGGGAGGCGAGCCCAATTGCGTCCAAAAAGATCTTTAAGATACTTGTTCCAATTATTATGGGCTTTGTTGGCCTTTTGGGAACTGCCGAGGTCGGTCGGCACACTGTTCTTGCCGCCGCTAAACAAGATAGCATGCAAACATGCAAGATCAAAGAAAGCCTTGGCACTCGCAACTTTCAGAGTTTCAGTGGCTACTTTTCCAGCATAGATAGCGGTCAGATGCTTAAGATACTTTTCTGTGTCGGGTCTAGCTTCGTTATTATGTGCAAGTAAACAAACAATAAACCCATCGCTGGGCGTTGCATCTGTCTCGTCGTTGGATATAGCATCTTTAATAAACACGGCGTGTTGGTCCTCCAGTTGGTACATTAAAACATCGGCAAAGAGCATATTCGCACGTTGGACTAGACGTTCTTCACTAATGGATCGTCGTTGATACTCATTTCTGAGCTCAGTTAGAAACGGATTGACTCTTTGGGCCCAGGGCACCTCTAGCTGGAGTAGCAGGGGCATTGTGCAATGGACATACCCGTTAGGCCGATAAAGAAGAATCAGACATATCGCATAAAACAATATACAGCATCTTTTAAGACTGTTCATTAAACGTCAATTCATAATAGATAAATAGTTATCAGAGTGGCCTTAAAAGGAAACTTATAACATGCATTTATTGGTATTTATCAGTTGCGATATTAAGTGGTTATTTCAAGCCCGGCTTTTCATTAGTAGCTTAAAGTAAGTTAGTATTGGTTGCTTTGGTTAATTAGCAAGCAGCCAGAGAGTTCTGGCTAATAACAGCTGGCCAGTAGTCTGGGCGTTGGTTGGTAGAAGACAAATAGTCCTGGCTGGTTAATAAACGCACTCCCTGCCAACTAGGCTAAATATCATAAATACTAACCCGTTCTGCCCGTGGTACCATTTGATTGTCTCGTTCTATGCGATAGAAGTACTCGGTGCACTCGGTCCTGAGAAGTTCACTAACAAACTCTTCATCGTGTGTAATCACTAGTAGCTGGAAAGTTCCTTCGGCCTTTCGGGCTTGGATGATTGAGGAAAGAGCATTGGCCAATGCATGAATATTAGCTTTGTCAAGATTAGTGGTTGGTTCATCAAGTGAAAGAAGCCCGCAATTAGTGCTGAAAGCTTCTGCTAGAGCTAGTCGAACAACAATAGAAGCAAGCATTTTCTGACCAGCACTAACTCGACCGCGCATCTCGACCTCAATTCCGTCCTTCTCCATAACCAAAGCATAGTTCTTGTCCATCTGCGAAACAATTTTGATGCTATCTATATCTCCACCCGTGTACGTCATTGTCCATATTTCTTTAATGATAGCATTGACTTCAGCAAGTTTATCGGCATGGTAGCGCACAATGGCAGCTTGAAGTCCTTTTACATACTTCTCAATATCAGCAATGCTTTCATTGACTACCTTAATAGTAATAAAAGCGGATAGTTCTTGCTCTTCAATTTTATCATATTCAAGCAACTCCTTTTGATCTTCTTGGTGTTGTTTTTGTAGATTAGTCAACTCGCCGATGCATTCTGAAAGAACCTTTTGTTTCTCCTCTATCTCGCGCTCAGTATAATTGAGAGCTGTTTCCTGTGTATCTAGATGGGCGGGCGTAACTGGGCATTGGGCAATTTGTTCTTTAAGGTACTGGGCACGAATAGAGTTATCAATGAGGCTTTTTTGTTCGATCGCGCGCTGGACTTCAAGAGTGCGTTGTTTGATTTGGTTCTGTTTTGCAAGGATGGAGTTGTTCTGGTCTTGAAGTTCGGCCTCACGGATTTGGTCGTCCGTGGTGTAAGTGATTAAAGCTAGCTTTCTTTCGCGGTCTTCGGTATCAGCTATTTTGTCTTTGATTAGGAGAAGAGTGGACATGCCCTGTCGGGAGAGGTAAAGAGACTTAAGTTCTTTCTGGCGGCGGTTTAAGGCCATCTCTTTTTCTTTGAGGTCTTGGAGTTCAGAGGTCTTTTGAGTTTTGCTAAGACCAAGTTCTTCTTGTTTAGCAATTAGATCTATCTTTTCCTTTTTAAGTAAATGTACGTCATCAGTTAGTTTGCGCCGCTTTTGAATAGTTTCTTCGATTTGCCTGATTCGCTTGCGGGCATTGTCCTGTTTGGTAAGGTACTCCTGGTGGCGCTGGTTTTCTTTAGCTTCGAAGTGCTCGATTTCCTGGAGGCGTTGCAGACACTGGCGGTGCTCCTCAGCAAGAGCTTGTGGGTCGGTGCTATGAAGGATAATAGAGCTGGCAACGCCCTGTAAATGACCTATTTCTTGGTCTAGTTTTTGAACTTGAATGATTGAGTCGAGTTTAGCCTGTAATCGAGTTAGTAAAGCTGTCCATTCCGCCACTGGCTCTGGCTTAGTAGGACTAATACCAACCGAGCGATTGGACAAGCCAATAGTTGAGATTGCATTGATTAAAGTTTTGATTATGACTTGTTGGCGGTCTGTTTCAGCTGATTGCCTGACTAAATCTAGTTTCTTAGTTAGATCTTCCTTTCTTTGGGTAACCTGTTCCAGATTCGTACTGATCTTCTGTAAATGACCTTTAGCAATCCCAGTGTTAAGAAAGGCCTTACAAAAGGGACACGAATTAGTAGCACGTTCTAAGAACTCAGAGTAAAGCTTTGCAGTGGCTTCTAAACCGCCCAGACACTTAGCTGTTTCTTCAAGTGTGCTACTATAACCCGTACACAGCTGAACTTCTTTTTGGTCTTTGATGCGTTGTAAGACTTCGCTCTTAGAAATAGGACCAGTTGATGTTTCCATAGTAGAAGTAAGATGTCCAAGCAACTCTTCTATCTTTTGAAGCTTTTGGTTTTGAATCAAAGTTGAAGCAAGCTCTTGTGCCTCTTTCTGAGCAGCTGCTTGAGCCTGTTCCTTTTGAGCAGTCTGAGCTCGGTCTATTTTGACCTTCAGTTGCTGAACTTCCGCTTGAGTTGTGGTTTTGATTTGAGCTAGAGACTCAGCACTAGATTGAACGGGTAAACCCCCAAGACAGAGTAGGTGTTCTTTTTCCTTTGCTTTCTTGGATATCTCCGCCATAAGCATTTCCTTCTCTTTCCTTTTCTCTGACTCCTGCACAATATTAGCCGTTTCCTCTTGTAATCTAGCCATTTGGGCCAATAAGGTCTTTTTGTTATACTCTTTCCGCTCGTAAGCTGTACTTAGAATAGTCTGTTGCACTTCAATCTCTTGGTAAAAGGCTTCAGTAGAACTAGCACTATCTTGAACAAGTAAGGCATCTATTTCAGCCAGTCGTCTTTGAATAGTTGCTTGCTTTTCTTGCAGGACTCCCATCTGTCCAGTCTTATCCCTTAAAGTTTGGATAATTCGATCATGTTGTCCTTCCAACTCATCCTCGGCCCGTTTAAGCAATGCATCCCTCAACTTACTTTGTTCTTCAATCAGACCTAAGAGCTCAGAGTATGTTTGAGCTGAATGTAAATCTATCTCTGGCCATTCTTTTATCTCTTCACTACTTAAATCCTTACCTATACAATCTTTAAGTATATCATTGATCTCTAGCCAACTACTTTGTAACCGCTCCATTTCCTTTTTAGCCTCCTGCTTACCCTCAACCTGTAGCTGTTTAACTACTTCTTTCAGTCGCTCGGCCTCTTCTCTTGCTTGATTTACTCGATGTTTAATACTTTCCTGTTCGGCTAGACCCTTAAGAATACTTTCTCTTTCCTGGACTAGTTTAGCATTGGCCATGGTTAAGTCTTCTATACATTCAGCCATCTCTTCTGCCTGGGCCATTTCTTTAAGTTGACTAATCGGTAAGTCCAAAAGTTGTTTACTGGATAGACCAACTAACTCGGCTTCCGCACATTCCTTATCTCTTAAACGTACTTGAATCTCTTCTTTTTGTTGACGTAATTCGTTCTGTTCTAGCTTTAAGGTCTGCAGCCGGTTTTGGAAAGTAGTTGATTCGGCCATAACCCAATCAATTCTTTGAGTAGTCCTGGCAATACGTAAATCCAGCCGTTTCTTAGCCTGTTTCTTCTGTAATAACATTTCATGACGACAAATCAGTAGTTTTAAATCGGCACTCTTCTCTTTCTTGAGAGCAGCTAAAGCTTCAACTGCCTTCTGAAACTGTGCAGAAGCAAATATACCATCCATTCTCTTCTTTACCAATGCTGGATCTCCTAAAGGCCAAGTAGACTCTTCTTGATGACAAAAGATCACATTATCTAGAACTGCCGCTGAAGTACCCAAAAGCATAGGAACTTCACTATCTAGTCCAGATAATTTATTACAAAGTAATCGCTTCTCTCCCCCTTCAACCGCCCATAGTGCACTTTCTAGAGTCTTTGTTTCCTTACGCTGTCGTCCAACCTTCTGCCACAGTCCACGCACTAGAATATATTCTCGACCATCACAACCCACAAATTTCATCATAACTTGGGCCTTTGTCTCACTTTCTCTTGACAGTTGAGCATCATGTACAAATGCGCCACTCTTACTATTTGGAGGCAATCCGCCGGTAGTAGCATACTTAAGAGCCTCGATAATAGTTGTTTTGCCTGTGCCATTTCGACCTACCACTAAAGTAAGTGGCGAAAACACTTCAATAACTGCCGGATGCTCTTCAGGAAAGGCCCGAACCCCTTTTATCTTCAGTTTCTGGATACCCGACATAAAAACTTAAATTTCAACTAGATATCTTAAATAGCCAATCAATCGATTGTTTTTACCATCTTAACTGCCCAAAATCACACCTTGCATTCTATCAACCGATTCAAATAATTAATCCTTATCTCACCAAATCCGGCCATCTTAACCACTCCTCTTTATTTACTGCAAGTATCACCAGTTACTCTTAGAATTAAACTTCAATCTCAACCAAGTACTCATTTAAGTATTCAAGTAGTCACATAGTCATCTACTCATATCAATATTCAATCTAATTTACTCAATCAAATACTAACCCAATACTAACTCATACTAATTGTTGTAATGAGTTAACATATTGGTTAGCCCGAAAACAGTCCCTGCGACACTAACTCAATACTAACCCAAGATCTTATTTGACCTTGGGGTTTAGGGATTACAAGGTACATGTGATATAATGAAGTAAAGGCTGGATTCGTATTGTATTTAGAGGTTGTAGGTATAGACGCTTTTTGAGTTAGCGAATACTTCTAGCTCAAAGTATGCAACCCAGTAAGAACTTAAGTCGACGGCTAAGTTACCACAATTAGATTTATTGAGTTCGGATTGAGTTAGGAGAGGTGGTGTTGAGTTCGGATGGTATTAGGATGGTACTAGGATGGTGCTAGGCTTATGGAAGTTTGAGATGTATGAAATAAACCTTGTCGTGTTTGAATGAGTTATTAGAGTAGAGTAGGATATCAGGAATATAATAACCCAAGTAGATGAGTAAAACGGGTTCAGAAAAGACCATCTATAGATCCGGGATGATAGAAGGATTGAGTGCTCATTAAGGTCTGAGAGTAGAAGTAGGTAGTGGAGTAGCGGATGCATATTCTATACACTCGTGAATACTGGTGGCCGTCTTGTTATTTGTTAAGTATGGTTTAAGCTTAGTTTGCAGTTGTTTTGTCTTCTCCGCGAGAGTTTGAAAGTGCTCTAGTAGAATCCTCAGATCTGAAGCCCATAGTTTAATCCGTTCGACCGGGACGTCCATATATGCTTCTGGTAGGGAAGGATCGCAAAAACGACGGGCTTCACTAAGCCGATCCCAAAGCTCAGCCCTCTTTAAAAGCCATGTATAAGAGGTCTCTACTGCGAAAATATTATCACCCTTCTTAGCTATCTTCGCGATTACTTCGTCTGTTGGCATGGTTTTTATCATATCAACAATATCTAATTTTGAAGTAGAATTGACAATGTCCTGTGTTTGACTGTCGACAGCAATATTGGCATAGGCGCCTACTGTTGTATTAGGAACGTTTAAAAGGTTGGCACCCAGTAGCCGCAGTTTTAGCATGCTATACAAGAAGTGTCTGAGCTGCTGCTGAGCACAAAAAGTCGAGCTGGGCAGCGTTGTGTTGTCGACAATTGTCTTCCAAGATTCAACCATTGCTTTGATATTACTTGGAATCTGCACCCAAAGTCTGAGTGGATTATACACAATCGCTATATTGTAATAATCCAAAAGAAACCCATCTGTAACTATTATGATCTTATCCTCAATATCCTCCTCATTTGATGTTCTAAGCAAAGAAGCAAGAGTGACTCCCGGGACACCCTCAGTTACACCTTCTAGTTTTGCAATATAATCATGAATAACCCGATGGCGATATTCAAGTTCTTTTATAACATTAACCAAGGCATAAGATAAAGAATCTTTCTCAATGTCAGAAGAACAAGCTTTAACGCCAGGATTATCAATTGGTTGGCAATTATCTAGCATTGCAAATAGTTGGGTTAAGTCGGAATCATTTGCTAAACCGACTTTCAGTGCGCTTTCCCAGAACTCTAGATACATTGTAAGTGTTTTAGCATCATTGGATGTCGCATTGGCAATTCCATAATATGAATGCAAACAGTTTGGATTGGCATTGTACTCAATCACATCATTAAAAAGCATTGGCATGTCATGATTTTTGATACAATGATTCCTCCAGTCCTCTATCGATGTTGTATTTTCACGAACAAGCAGATTGCGACCCCATAATACTAGCCCAGTCAGTCCGGCACTTATCACTCCACAAAACAAATTCATATCTTTCTTGTCTTCCTATCCTAATATACTCCTAAGTTTATCAACTTTGATCGGCAGGTGTCATCTTAATTTTAATATCATATTAACTCAAATACTAACCCAAATATTAATCCAGAGACATTCATCGCATTCTCTTTCAAGCACACATAACCCCTTAGATACACAACTCGTGTTTAGTACAATAAGCTGTACTAAGTTGCAGTAAGCTAGATTATAGTTGAGTTATATTTTGGAATCTAATTTAGAAATAAAGCTTGTGTCTTAGTATTCGGCTAATCTTTGATTGGTATATATAGTATCCAATACGAAGTCCATCTTAACTAATGCATACTCTATTAAAGACATACCTCGATATGACAAAGTCGGCCATTTATTGAATATAGACGATGATATGACGTCATCCTAACCCAATACCAACCCAATACAGATACTACTGGTTAGTATTTGATATGCTATGACGTCATACTCTACCAACCCAATACTAATACCAACCCAACTTAATACTAATGCGATCAGTCCATAAGTAAACGATTTGGTATGAGGAAGGAGTAGTGGTTGTGTAACGACATTACAATCTAGTATTTTCTTTGAGAGTCTGAATAGTTATGGAAAGTCAAAACTACTCTTAACCCAATACCAACCATAACCTAACTCACCCCAACTAAACCCAACCTAACTCAATCAAATATCATATGAAAATAAACCAAATCAAATCATTCATTTAATCTACCGCCATCATCCAGCCCCACTAACACCTCCCAACTCCATCCATCTTAACTCCACCCACTACTAACTCAATTCATACCATTTTATTGATATACTTGAAAGTATGGGTGCATCATAATAGATTTAGCCGAAGGTCTTTCCATCGGATTATAAACCAACAAGTCATTAACTAGTGACTGACACTCCTTATCTGGTAAGTCAACTCCAGCTACTTCCCATAAAGGAAATTCCGGCTGAAAGTTCTTCAAGGCCGTCACTCCCTCCCATCTTTGCTCATTAGGAGTTCCTAGTACTTGAAAGATCTTGTACAACTGATCTATCTCGGAATCACCAGGAAACAATGGCTTCAACAGAACAAACTCAGCAATAATACAGCCCAAAGACCAAACATCTACTGAAGTGGCATAATGTTTAGCTCCTAAAAGTATTTCCGGCGGTCGGTACCATAAAGTAACTACTTCACAAGTCAAAGTATGCAAAGGCACTCCTACTAATCTACCCAACCCAAAATCAGCTAACTTTATCTTATCTCCCGTAATCAAAATATTCTGAGGCTTCAAATCCCGATGCAAGATCCCAATTGAATGACAGTACTGCAAAGCCGAAACTAACTGGTAGGCAAAATCTCGTACTTGTTCCCGACCTAAACTCCGTCTCTCCTTCCGTAAGTAGTCCAAGTACTTCTTCAAATCAATCTCCGCATACTCAAAGACTAAATACAACTTGTTCTCCGTATATATCACTTCGTATAATGCAATAATATGCGGGTGTTTCAAGTTCTTCAGTAAAGATATCTCTCTTATCGTAGTAGCTGGCACTCCCTCCCTATCATCACTCAACCGCACTTTCTTTAAAGCCACAATCCGACCTGAACTCTTCTCCCGCGCCTTGTAAACTACCCCATAAGTCCCCTCCCCTATTTTCTCTATCTTCTGGAATGTCTCAGACATGGGCTATCTAAAACCACCCAAACAAAAAGAACGCTTCCAGCTGGACTCGAACCAGCGGCCTTTCGGTTAACAGCCGAACGCGATAACCAACTACGCCATGGAAGCACACTACCCCTCCAACCCTCCCTACCACAACCCTTCCCAAACCATAAATACTACTCATGCAGCGATTACGTCATCAGCTATCTCTTTCTTTTTTTTACCCCTAGTTATGTCCAAAGCCCAGTATAAGAAAAGTCTTAAACTATCTCTAAATGAACTTAAGACTCCTAAAGGAAGAACTCCAGAAGATAGAATGAAATCAATCAAAGTGAAATTACCCCAAGATATCATTAAATGTGCCGCTAAGACTGAAAAGGCTATGAAAGCCATGGAGAAGCACAATACGATTATCTTTGTCTGTGATCTTAAGGCTACTAAGCCAGAGATTAAGGAGGCCATTCAAAAGCTCTACTCTGTAAAGCCAAAGAAGGTTAACACTGCTATTACCTTTAAGGGGGAGAAAAGGGCCTATGCTATCTTTGGTGCCGAGCACAGTGCTATTGAGATTGCTTCAGCTGCCGATATTCTTTAATAAACTGGGTTATTATTGGTTTTAGATATGATTTTGATTTTGATTTTGAGTAAGTCTTTTGATTTTGATTTAGATAAGCTAGTAAGTTTAGTAAGTCTTTTGATTTTGATTAAATTGAGTGAGTTGAGATAAGCTAGTAAGTTGAGTAAGTCTTTTGATTTAGATTAAATTGAGTAAGTTTAGATTAAGTTTAGATAAGATTTAGATAAGCTAGTAAGTTGAGTAAGTTTAGATAAGATTTAGATAAGCTAGTTAGTTGATTTAGATAGGCTTATTTGATGTAATAAATAGTGAAGTACTTAGTTTATTGGGTAGTGGGTTAAGGTGTAGTGGTTACTTGGTGGTCGGCAAGTACGGTGGTGATGTTCTGGGAAAGCTCGTTGGCGCAGTAGTTGACCAGGTCCTCTTGGGTGATGGCGGCCGTGAGTTGGACTAGTTGATCGGTATAGTTGATGCTGAAGTGGTGGAAACGCCAGAAGTTAAGGCGTTGGTTGAAGTACTCCTGGGGATTGCTGGCTTTGTGTTGGTAGAGGTTGATTAGTGAGTGCTGGATGGTGGAGAATTGGGAAGGGGTGAGTTGTTGGATGGTAGAGGATATACTAGCAATAAATTCGATGACGGCGGTTTTGATTGTTTCATAGGGGTAGGTGGTTTGTACTAGCCAGTTGATTTGAGCTTGGGAGAAGAAGGGAGTAGATGCCATCTGCACTATGTAGCCGTAGGACTTTTTGGTCCGGAGTTCATCAAAGAACTTAGTGGAGAGGGCTTGGGAGATTAAGTCGGCGATAATGAGGTTTTTAATGGGAGTGAACTGAGTTACTTCATGGGAAACCAGGAGGGCGATGTTGGTTTGGTCTTGGACGGATACATTGACGTGGGTTAGGAAAGGTGGGGTTAAGATGAACTTCTTTTCGGGATTGGGTATGATTTGGGTTTTGATTAGCTGGCAAATGCGGGTGAATTCTGATTGCGTAAGATTGCCGATAGTATAAAGCTTAATGTCGGCTTCAGTGAGGGAGAAGAAGGTCTGAATAGTTAGGTTTTGGGCGGCTTGAAGGCATGCATCATCATCTAAGTACTTGTAGTAGTTTTTGGCTTTGGCTAGGCCTAGGATAGCTTTACTAGCGGGAATTGTTTGTTTCTGGGCATCGTACTTGGCAAGGGCGGCATTGATGGTTTGAGTAAGTAGTTCTTCTTTCTGGGTACTGAATTCTTGGAAGAAGATAGTAATGAGATCTTCCAGTACAAGTGGGTTACCACTGAATGAGACTGAAACTGCTCCTGATCCTTCCACAATATAATCAAGAGATACGCCTGAGGTTTGCATTTCCTCTTTATGAGTAAGTAGGAAGTTGTTCAAGAAGGCGACTGCATATCCTGAGAAAGAAACGAAAGTATTGATGGTCTGATAGATATCATTACATCCTAAACAGAGAATAAGGTAGACGTCTTTAGAATGAATATCTTGTTTGTGGATTAAGTGGGCTTCGAATCCATCTTCGGTAATGGCAAAGTGTTCAAACTCTTTGTCGGCAGGAATGACGTACTCTTTGATATTCTTGAAAGATGATCCAAGGGGATAGGCAATGTTTTGGTTGCGGGCGGTAGTGAAGTCTATTTCTTCTTTTGTATCGGTACTAATCCAGGCCAGTTTGGTTTGGAGTGCATCAATATCGGCATCGGTTGTTTTAGAGACATCGGTAAGGAAGTACTTGACTTCAAAATGAGGATCGGATAGGAGAGGGGTTTCCGGGAAGAGATCGTTAGTTTCAACCATAACTAGCCAGTTAGACCGATTGGTCATAATACTAAGTATGTAATCAAAATCTTCTTTGTTAAAACTAACCCAATCATAATCACCAGTGAAAATGTCTTTGAGTTGGCGGTAGCATAAGTTAGTGGCTACCTGTAAGGTAGTTGTTAACTGGTCACTTGGAGCAATACGCTGCTTTTTCTTTTCCATGAGGTTAGCGTGTTTCTGGTAGAGATTATCAGTGGCATGGTCTTTGATCATGTTAAGGTAAGTTTCGATTAAGTTTAAGAGACTGGCAATCTTCTCGGGAGTAGCATCAACTAAAGTATAATGAACAATAAAATGAGTCAGATCTCTTTCCATTTGGGCAAATATAGTATTGGAAGATATGATGTTGTTTTTCAAAAGAATGGCATTGAGACCTTCAGAACTGCCATTCTCTAACATTTTGATCAAAAAGTTCAGAGTTTGTTCCTGGTATGCAAATCGTAGGGCTGGTAAAAAGACATGGATAGTAAGTTGAGTATTAGACTTCTCCTCTTTGTACGGCCGGTAGTAGACAATCTTGTTTTTAGTCTCCTCGGTGCCAATATCATAGGACTTATCAGCACGGTCTCGTTTAGTGGCAGGTTCAATATGAGTAGGCTCACCTGAAAACTCCCACTTAGCGTCTTTGTAGGCCTTGACGTCACTAAAGAACTCAGTAGCATACCCTTTCAACTCCTCCAGACTCTCCTTGCCGAAAATGACCAGAGTCATATTCTGGGGAGTATAATGGTACTTCCAGAAGCTCATTAAATCAGCTCGAGTTGTCTTAGCTAGAGTCTTTTCTGAACCAATATTGAACTTGGACATAGGATGGGTCTTTTTGATGAAATTACTCATTAGAATAATGCGGCGGCTGGCATTATTGGGAAGATTCATTTTCATCTCACTATCAACGGCCTTCTTTTCTCGTTCTAAGGCATTCTCACTAATCTGTGGATCAATGAAGAATCGACTGAGAATAGAGAGGGCTTCTTTGCCATGCTGAACTGGAAGAAGATGGAAATAGTTGGTTTCAAAAAGAGCGGTGTATGCATTACGGACACCACCATTACTGGCAATGAAGTTGGCGTAGTAGTCTTCTTCTGGGTACTTGTCACTACCCATAAAGAGCATGTGCTCTAGAAGATGGGCTAAACCGGGATGTTCAGTAGGATCATTGGCTGAGCCGGCGCCTACTGAGAGAGTTGCAGCTGCCATGGTTGCAGTTGGGTTACTAATTAGTACTACTCGCATGCCATTGGGAAGTTTCATCTCTTCATAAAGGTTCTGGTCTTTATCTCCACAAAGTTGTGTACAGAAGTCCTGTTGTCCCATTCGAGATTTAAAATATCGGAATCCTAATTTAGCTAATCTAGTTGTCAGAAATGTATCTAAGAAGACCGATAGATTTTTGATAACTCGATGGTTCTTGGAGGGTCTGAGTTTAGTTGGCATTAAATTGATATTGAGAAATAATTCATAAGTTTAAGCGTCGAAATTCCTAAAAGAGTATTTCCTAATGTGGTAATTTCCCAAACGGGTAATTCTAAAAAAGTATGAAAGATCATAAGATTATATTTATGTAATGTTGCACGCCAGTTTTGCAACTCGCCGAACTTGAAATTTCAAAACTGGTTGCAGAAAGCGAAGCTCGTCACTTCCAGGCCCGAAATTGTGGATTCCGAGGCTGGTGAAACAGAATACAATAAAGATGCTTTATTTGAAAATCTAACAACTACTAGTTTAAAATATACACGGACATACTATACTAACTCGAGTTCGCACTATTTTGCGAATGTTTTGAAAGTGGCTATCAACCCAATAGAGATAGATACCTTCAGGTCTTTCGCTCTCTTCCTTTCTTATCTGAAAGTGCTTTAAAGTAATAAACTCTCCTTTTATTGTTTAATTCTTATCGGTTATCAGACTCTATGATATAAACAGATCTAGTATAATCGTTGACAAGAAGCCTTTATTCGTCCTGCTATTGGGTTAGCAATATGTTGTTCGGATCGATATTTAGCAGTAATTCATCTTGATCAGTGCCTAACAATAATCAATACTAAACACGTACACCTCTTTACTCAAGTGTATTTGCCAGCCTCTGTAGTATAGTTCCTGACTCCGGCAAGTAAAAGCTAGTACCAGATTGCCGTCTATTCTTAGTATTGTTATCATAACCCCATACCAATCCAAATACTAACCCAATAGAGAACTCTTTTACCTTTATACGAACCCAATTACTACCTCAGCTCATCCTATTCAAGTACTTCTGTCGGTGGCTGGTGTCTATCCGCTCCTCTATAGGAGCTATCTTCAACTGGATAAGCACTATGTCTGGGTACTCTACCGGTGTGTTCCATTATAACCTGTTATTCAGGACCATAGGCATGTTTGCCCTCCTTTACAGTCGATACTATTGGAGAACAGATAGATATAAAGGTTTGGCATATACTCCTGGTAAATATTGAGTTATTTGTGTGGTCTCTGCTACAGCCAGTGTTGTTCTTAACATATCCAACCCAACCACTAACCCAATACCAATCCAATCGTGTTATCATACGACCACTACTAACCCAACCCAAAGATCTACCTGATGTTTTGCCAGCTAATTACGCCCTGCAACTTTAATAGAGTCAATCTGATTCAACCAATTTAGTTTTACATATCTACCCTACAATTCAATATGACGTCATCCTCACACACAACCATATTTATTTAACAAATCACATCGATACTCGTCTCAATAAATGTCTTTAATAGAGTCGGTGTTGGCCAATGAACCCTATCCAACTCATGGTCATAGAAATACTAAAATGTCTTCGGGCACCTCTAATGAAGTGCATAAGATCATGTCATCCTCATCAAAAGAATTGGATTTAAGGTATTCAGTAAGGCCTATAACATAAACCTTTAGGCAACTGCTAGACGGTTGGTCTTGGTCTGGAAAGTTAGTATCAATATCTAGGCATTCACAAGTTGGGAGATCTTTGCCTTTCGCGGTCCTGGCTCTTAAACTAACAATAAGGTCCTTTTGGTAGTCTAATTCTAATCTGAGGATGAATTTGTCTATCCAGTTGACATCGTTAAGAAAGTCTATCTTAGTCATATTGGGGTAGACTAGACTTATAAGTTTGATTGAGAAATGTGTTGCTAGTGGCCAAATGAATTTCTGCACATTTGATGT
>NW_026250555.1:0-1947 GCF_024244095.1 Nematocida homosporus | reverse complement strand
TAAAAGAAAGGTAGATTCAGCCCGAACTCATCAAGTTAGACCAATATATATGGTTTAGAGGTTGAAATGACGAAGTCGAAATTTCACCAAGGAATTTGTCTAGGGGAGCTAGTATACTATAGTATAGTTGTTGAACAAAAAAGAACAACTCAAATCAAGTTAATTAGAGCAAAACTGATGAGAAGCCAAAATAAGGGCATATTAAGACCAAACTCCCCAAATGGAAGCTATCTAGGCAGGTTTGAGGTACTCGGACGAAGTCGAAATTTCACAAAGGAAATATACCTAGGAGAGCTAGTATTGGGGGTGTAGGACAAAAAAGAACAATCTAATAAGAAACTCAATTTACTTAGAGCAAAAGCAATGAGAAGTCAAAAGAAAGGCATAATAAGGCATAACTCATCAAATGGATTAGTACTGGGTAGGTTTGAGGTACTCGGACGAAGTTGAGATTCTGCAAAGGAAATATGTCTAGGATAGTATAGTATAGGAAGTGCGGAACAAAAAAAGAACAACTTAATTCAAGTTAATTAGAGCAAAGCCAATACTAAGCTTTGGGAAGAGTAGATTCATGCCGAACTCCTTAAGTTGGGCCAATATAGGCAGTTTGGTAGGAAAATAACGAAGTTAAGATTTCTCAAAGGAAATATACCTAGGAGAGTATACTATAGCTGTTGGACAAAAAAGAACAATCTAATAAGAAACTCAAGTTAGCTAGATAAAGACTGACGAGAAGCCAAAAGAAGGGCATATTAAGACTGAACTCATTAAGTTGGGTTAGTATAGATGGTTTTAGGATGGTTTGACGAAGTTAGTATTTCACCAAGGAATTTGTCTAGGAGAGTATAGTATAGTATAGGGAGTGCGTGCGTAGAACAAAAAAGAACAACCAAATGAAGAATCTCAAGTTAATTAGAGAAGAGGCAATGAGAAGCTAAAAGAAGGGCAGATTCAGCCCGAACTCATCAAGTTGGGCCAATACATGTAGATTTGAGGTAGTCTTGAGGTAGTTTGACGAAGTTGAGATTTCGCAAAGGAATATGTCTAGGAGAGTACGTATATGGAACAACAAGAACTTGCTCAACTCCCTAGGCTCAACTCCCTATGTTCATGAGCTCAACTCCCTATGTTCATGAGCTTCCTATGCTTAACTTCCTATGCTTAACTTCCTAGGCTTATATACTAGCTAGTATTTCTTTTTTATTTACTTACTTACTTACTCATTCTTTTCTTTTACTTTACTTTACTAGTACTCTTCTCTTTTCTTTGCTACTCTTCTTTTCTTTTACTAGTAGTGATCTTCTTCTCTTTCTTTTCTTTTACTCACTCGCTCACACACTCTTCTCTTTCTTTTCTTTGCTACTCTACTCTACTCTTCTCTTTTCTTTGTCAACTCACTTACGAGATACACATCCACAAACAACCCAATGATGACCCACTCAAGTCCATCTACCAATGAAGTATCTACTCGTCCAGTTAGTACTATCTTTACTCAATGCTTCTAGTTACTGAGTATCCAATACTAACCCAATAATACTAACCTATAAACCATCTCTACTACTCGTCCAGCTAGTACCAACTCAATCACTACTAATGTCTATAAGCCATCTACCCGTCCAGTTAGTACTAAATCATCACTATTAGTGCTCATAAATCATCTACCCGCCCGGATTCCACCAAACTCACAACTAATGAATGCCTTTCTCTTTCTTATGAGACACTCATAGCTTACTTGTAAGGCTTCCATCGCTAATAATGGCCAGAAGTCATCTATACGTCCGGATTCTACTAGGCTCACAACAAGCTATAAGAAGAACGAATCCAGTACTAGGAGAAGAAGAGCTTGAAGCACTCCTATCATCCATAACAATGCTAATAAGCTATCTACTCATCCGAATTCCGCCTAACCCAATCAATTAATGCTTTTATTTCTTACGGATGCTTATA